>NW_017731359.1:2520047-2558231 GCF_001890085.2 Hipposideros armiger | reverse complement strand
AGCTCTTAACCAACTGAGCCACTCAGCCAGCCCCTATAGGCCTGTTAATTTAAATAAAAGTCAGTTGAGCTTGGTAATGTGCCAAACTTCATTCTAAACTCATTACAACAACCCCTTTTAGGTAGATATTATTTCCTGTATTTTATTGATGAGATTTGCCGACTAGAAAGTGGCAGTGCCACTTTAATACCTGCTCTCTAATCCGCTACATGGAATCCAACCAACCCATCAACGACAAGGCCTAGTTTAAGACTGATATCGAAGGCCAAGATTCCCTAACTGCTTTGAAAAGTAGGGCGCTATTTGGGATTTGTTCCTTTTGTTTCATTTTCTGCACTATGATATTCTAAAGTGCTGCATCTTGGTATTCTGAAATTCTTAAGGGCCCAAATATTATTTTGTGTATTTTGTTTTGTGATAGCTTTCCTGATCTTTCTCTCCTTAATTGAGAGTTTATATTTTCCTTTTTTTCAGGTATATTAGATTGTGCCAATGTATTATCAATATCACTCTGGTAAATAATTATCCCTGTCCTTTTCCCTATACTATTTTATGGACTCTTTGAAGTCAGAATCTGTCTTTATAGTCATCTTTTTTTTTTTTAGTGTAAATAGTATGTGCTAAATAAAGATTTGTTAAATTGATTTTGTCTAAACTTTAATTTGACTCCATAGATAACCCAGTGTATTCTTTCGATAAACATTAATTTCACTTCTTCTATATATACTTGCAAGATACCAGATGTTTAAAGACAGCAGACTTCCATAGCAGAAGGGGCTGGGAGGTGAGGAAGCCGGTAGGAACTTGGACGAGCAACTCAGCTGTTCTTCTAAACACAGAGAAAGAAGAACAATCTTTGTGGGTTGAAATTTACCAAAACAACTATTTTATGAGATATTTTCCAAAAATCTATCTGCTCAAATAAAAGCCCATGGTCAATCTTTGTTTAACACATGAATTTAGAAAACTTAAGCTAGGTTTGTTTGGCTATGCCTTTATAGTTTTAGTTTTCATCCCAATGAAGATAAAAGATTATATATTTCCAATTCTAATTTATAGAATTGGGTGCGACTTATGGAAAGTTTCAGAAAGTGGAATTTTGGAGATTAGACCTAATCATAAAAATAGAACAATTGTTGAAAGACACAATACTATTCCATTAAATCTTTTAGAAAGTGAGATTTGAAGGAACACTTTTTAAAAACTATTTTAAGAGCATTTTTAGGTATACAATAAAACTGAGAAGTTGCAGAGATTTTCTGTATACCGTTGCTCCCACCCCCCTACCCCCGCCCCCCATACATAGCTGCCCTCATTATCAACACACTCACCAGAATGGTACATTTATTACCAGGGATGAAGCTACATGACATATATCATAATCACCCAAAGCCCATAGCTTACTTTAGGCCTTACTCTTGGTGTTGTACATTCAAGGGGTTTGGACAAATGTGTAGAATCGCACAGAGTATTTTCACTGCCCTAAAAATCCTCTGTGCTCTGTCTGATCATCCTCCCCTCCCCCCCAGTAACTACTTATCTTTTTGATTCCACTGTTTTTCCTTTTCTAGGATGTCATATTGTTGAATTCATATAGTATAAAGTCTTATCAGATCGGTTTTATTCACTTAGTAATATGCATTTAATTCCTCCATGTCTTTTGATGGCTTGATAGCTCAATTCTTTTTAGCTCTGAATAACATTCCACTGTCTAGATGTGCCAGCAGTTTATTTATCCATTCACCTACTGAAGGCCATCTTGGTTGCTTCCATATTTTGGCAACGATGCATAAAGTTGCTACAAACATTTGCGTGCAGGTTTTTGTGTGAACATAAGTTTTTAATTCCTTTGGGTAAATAGCAAGGTTGCTGGATATTATGGTGAGAGTATTTGTTTTGTGAGAAACTGCCGAACTGTCTTCCAAAGTGGCTGCACCATTCCGCCTTCCAAACAGCAATGAATGAGAGTTCCTGTTGCTCCACATCCTCGCCAGCATTTGGTGTTGTCAATGTTTTGGATTTAGGCCATTCTAATAGTTATGCAGTGGTATCTCATTGTTGTAATTTGCATTTCCTTGACAGTATATAATGGGGAGCATCTTTTCATAGGCTTATTTGCCATCTGTATCTCTTCTTTGGTGAGGTATCTGTTAAGGTCTTTGGCTCATTTTTTAATTGGGTTGTTTGTTTCCTTATTGTTGAGTTTTAAGAGTTTGTATATTTTGGATAACAGTCCTTTATCAGATGTGTCTTGTGCAAATATTCTCTCCCAGTCTGTGGTTTGTCTTCTATAAAGCAACACTTTTAAAATGGGCTCATTGTCTAAAAGAAAACCTCACTTTTCCATCCCAGACTTGAGTTTGTGAAAAAGTGTCTGGCATGAAATAAAATCAAATATACAATGAGCCTATGTAAACCAATCCCAAATGACAGTAGTTTACATACTTGCCTTTATCTTTGAACATGTCATTTGCCTTGTACCTAAAATACCATGATTTTAGTTTCTAAACTACTAAAAACCTACTTTTCCTAGAAATTTTTGTTTTGAAAATGAAATAGTCTTAATTCCTAGTAGTTTATGAGCGATACCACTTACATATCTGAGTACAGTTTATTACTCAAATCGTTTCTTAGTGGCAAGTAACTCCTGGTGAAAGACGCAGATGCAGGTGTAGTGGTGCCACCACTACACCTGCCCTAGAGGGAAGACAGAGAAGTACCGGGTCTGCCTTCTGAGCCCCTTAGCTAATGAAATCCCTGGAAAGAGAGACTCTGGTGAAGCGAGAACAGAAAGACTAGATGGGTGACATGTGACCAGAAAGAACCAAGAGCAGTGAAAGGTGGTCTCATTTGGAAGGTAGAAAATGAAGAGGAAAGAAATTCCAATTGCCTAAGGTGAAAGCTCAAAGGTCCATGATTCTGAGAGTGGGACAATTTACGAATGAGAATGAATAATAGGCCCAAGGCAGAGAGGAATGGAAAGGGGTTCAGATGGAAGGGGAAATTATTTAAAAAGAAAGGCAGTGATATTTTCAAAATAAATACTATTTTAGAGAACTATAGAAAAAAGGATTTAAAAAGGAGAAATTTCATGAGAAACCTTAAAAAGAGACTGATTAAATGTTGAACATTTAATCTCAAATAAATGAAGAGGGAAGGAAATGGGTGTATGGTCCTGATAATAACCAATAATGGAGAAAATGTCTTTTTTCCAGTGGAAACTTTCTGTCTTCTGATTTACTGATGGCTTGTCTCTAACTGTCAGTTAGAGACACCAGAAACATTTTTAGGCTTGAGGTCAAGAAGGACGGGTCATTTTGAATCTTCTGGAATTCAGCTGATTGCCCCTTTTTTCTTAAGAAGTTGATGGGTTTGGAAATGTTTATATCACTATGCTTACTTAAATGAGATATGGGAAATTCACATTTTCCATTATAAGACAACGAATACCGCATCGTGCCTTTAAGACTTTGCTGGACTTTGCAGAATCTCTTTCCTTTTGCCGCTTTGCCTCTTGAACATGCCACACATCTCAGTGCTGTTTGCTCTGTGGCATAATGGCCCCTGTTTTGTTTAGTTAGAAAGACACGGTAACCTTTTAATGGCAAAATTTTCACATAGCAAAATCTGTTTAAACACTCAAGTTTGTTATTAGAGGAGTTTGCTGCATCTCCCTCCATGGAGGTATTTAAACTTTGTGTTTCTTTGTAGAGGTCTACTGTGTCCAGCTCAGGGCAGTGTCTCCCAGCTACCATCCCCAAAGCTAACTGTCCCCTTCTGCTGAGACCTGAGCTGGCAGATCACCTCCCCTTGGTCCCCTGGTGGGAAATTAACAGTCATTTTACATTGCAGAAGGTTAGGGACCTGTGCATAAGGTTACTTCTGAGAATCAATCATTTGGCAAAAGCTCATTGAACAAGGCAATCAAAATGGAACTGATGGGAAGGTAACACAAGTAAATCCTAGAAGCATACTTCTTTATTCAGGGAAATAAGACCTAACCACACAAAAAAAGAAAGAAATGATATTTTGAAACAATGTAAGCTGATTCTTAAAGATCAGTCCTTTAAATAGTCAATCAAAAGAAAACGATCTCAGTGACTGGAAGTTACATGTAGCAGACACGCTGAGTAGCCTCCCCAGACACCTCCAAGCTGTGCTATCCAGTCATGGCAGCCACCAGCCACATGTGGCCGGTAAGACATGAAATGTGGCTGGTCCCAACTGAGATGTGCTTTCAGTACAAAATGCTTGCCAAATTTCAAGGACTTATTACCCAAAAATGTAAAATAATCTTAATAATTTATGTTAATTACATGTTGAAATGATATTTTGAGTAATAGATTGAGTTAAATAAAATATATAATATTGGATAATAATGAAATATATTACTGAAGTTAATTTTACCTGTTTCTTTTTATCTTTTTAAATGTAGCTACTAGAAACTTAAAATTACATATATAGGTTGCATGTGGGGCCCACGTTATATTTCTCTTGAACAGCACTGCATAGACTGGAATTATTTCAGGATGTATATGTCTGTACTGAAGTTGTGGTGGATGGAAATAACTGGGAATTAACATTCTCCCAATAACGTATAACCAGTAACTTTCAGGAGCTGGTATATAAATACCCCAGCTCCCTCACCTCATAGTTTAAAGGTGTATGTTTTGCACCATCTCCAGGATTTTTCCCACAGTCGCCTACTGTAGTCCCCTTGCTGTTTATCCTTGCTCTTCCCAAAGAAACCATTTGCCCTCAGATTTCTTGCCTCACACACTGAGACTACTCACTCAGTCAGTCAGGGAAGGCTATAGGATTAGACGTGGCATTGGATAGGTAGATGGGAAGGAACATTCCCCTGTAATTTGTTCACCAATAAATTTTATTGATAAATAGAGAAAGACATTGTGAAGGCAAAGGTGACAATGCGTGTTAGAGGCGCACGAGATGACAAATAATTCTAGAGTAAAGGAGATGAGTGGGAGGCTCAGCTAGACAGATACGCAGACCCCCAATATGGACGATCTCAACAGTTTTTGAATCTTAGAGGCTACAGGGAGCTTCTTGGTGAAGGTGTTGATTGGCAGAACAACATAATCATGACAGAGCTTTAGGAGGTGTTATTTTAATGGGAATACAGGGATGATATGAAGGGAAGCTCTGAAAGTAAGCAGGAAAGTTCAGTCTGTTAGAGCTGTTGTGAGAGGATGAAGATCTTAACTGGGGGGCTAGCAAGCAGAAGTTAAAAGGAATACATGTAATTACCATAAGTGTGTATGGTATTGTACAGTTTATCAAGCATTTTGAAGTTCTCAGTCTCATTTTATCCATCACCAACCCAGTGAGGGAGACAAGTGCAAAGAAGCCTTTGAAGAAAGTTTTTAGGGTCGGCCAAGTGGCTCAGTTGGTTAAGAGCTCGCTCAAGAGTGTGAGCGCTGAGAAACAGGGTCACCAGTTCGATTCCCAGCCCAAGCTGAGCTGCCACTGAGCTGCCAACAGGTGGCAGGATGGCTCAGCTAAAATAAAAAAGGAAAGCTTTTACAGGGTCTGGTGTCTAAATGGAAAGGAACGTATCAGAGATGAGCCCCCACACCTCCCCAAGTGGGGAGGACAGTGATGTCAGCATTTCATTCATCTATCCATCCACCAGATCATTCACCACGTGATTACTAAGTGCCTACTATGTGCCAAACACGGCTCTGGGCCTTGGAAATACAGCAGTGAGCGCATTGTTCAAAGCCCCCTTCCCCATTGGAGTTCCCATAATGAAAACAATAGGGAATAGAGAAAAGGGGTATTGTTTGGGGACAAAGGTGATTATTTTATATTTAGATATATTGGATCCAAGGTACAATTTTCCAATGAAAATTTCTAATGATCTACAGGCACTTTGAATTGTCATTCCAGAGAACGTGCTGAGCTGGAGGTCTATCTGAACATGGCCTGCAAAGGGGTGGTATTTGAAACTTCTAATCACTACCCAGTCGCATCTATATGTCATGTGTTAGAACATTCAAACAATTAAGTTTGCATACAGTGTAAGGATGATACACTTTGGGTACTTGAATATATTTTTGCATGTGTGTGAATATGTATATCTCTTACGTACAGCTCTATGTCCATGTGTGTACACACAAACACACACATATTTTCTTTTCTAACCATTTAGTGCTGTAGACATCAGCCATGATGGAATGTAAGCCCTGATGCCAAAGGAGGACACGCTGCCCTAACTTACCCTGTACAGCCCCAGCTACAGGGGGCGATTTAATGCTGTTATCTTTTCTAGCAGTGATCACACTTAGTGTTAGGATTTGGTGTGACTTGTTTAAATTTTCAAAATGTGTTCATATAGGTCATGGCATTATATTCTTAAAAGAGCCCATGGGTTCGTGTTTAACGATGATGGTGAAGAGTTAGCAGTAGAGGTGCTGACATGCTTTCCCCTGCTTTCTGTCTTTGAATATAAATTTATTTCACCGGGATTACTTAGTTCCATGTTATATCCCACGAATGGCAAATGACCAATGGAAACAATGTGTTTGCGTTTGCACAGAGAATGTAATATTTTGACTGACTCTACATCATCTTCCAGATGGGCTTGTTTGACTGATTTAGTCCATCCGTCCAGCCACACAATTATTCCATTTAAACAGCTGGTCAGATGATCAAAATGGTTAGACATAGATATAGCTCAAAGAAACGTCTCCCAAATAGAGTCCCAGATTCCTCCATGACAGATTTTAAATGGTCCCAGATTCCCTCTAGCCATAAATCATTTCAAGGGATTATTTTCCAGTCCCTTCTCCATTACGCACTTCTAAAGAAACTATATCCTCAGATTCTCATTTTTGTTCTCCCTCTTCTCTCTTCTCCCCCTCCTTCCCTCCCTCCCTCCCTCCCCCTTCCTCCTCCTCCCTCTCCTTCTCACTGCCCCCTCTCTTCTCTCTTCTCCCTTCCTTTTGCTTCTCCATCCTAGTTTAAGCCCTATCTTATTGTCTTCAGACCTCCACTCCATCTTCGTTACCCAGGAATCCCTTTACATATTTGACTTGGTTATCATTAGCCAGTACATTCTGTTCCAATTTAATGTGCTGTGTCCCGCACATCCCCGAGTGCACAGAATTGGTAATTGGCAGCCTGGGAAGCTTAACAAAAAGACGACAAGACTTGCCGAGCCTCAATTGTGCTGCCCTTCTGCACACACAAATCCGATTTAGGTCAATGAAAGTTATGTAGATAAAGGCGTGGAATGGGGGCCTTCAGAAAGCAGATTTCCTGGCCTGTGGGAGATTCAAAGTATTCTGGGAAGTCTCATGGAAATGCTTCCGAAAAGCATTTGGGATGCATGCCTTGCAATAAATATACTATAGCTCTCTTTATTTTTATTTATTCATTTCTCAAAACATTAGTCCTTTCTGTTTATCAGGGAAAAAAGAAATTGGAATAAAATGTCAAGATTGTAAGGATGAGTAAGACCAGCTCAACTGTCATCATATTTTGTCCATCGTATGTGGGAGAGAAGGAGGAAAGGAGGGGACAGCAATCCTTCTAAGGTGATCAGGAACGTTGGCAGTTAATTTCAGCTCATTCATTCATTCGCACATAACAACTTGATCAAGCCCAGTGGCCCACTGTCAGCGACCTTCCACCTCTGACCTCTAGGCAGGGATAGGAGTGACACACAGTACTTAGGCAGCAGGTAGTCTCAGGTGGTGGTAACTAAGGCAGGTCCATGTTCAGTTTCTGTGAGCTTCAGTTCATCCCTTGTACAACAGGGATAATAATACCTCGCCTTCAGGGTTATTGATGATTAAATGAGATGATAGAAGCAAAGTTTGTTTTTAACCAAACTTTGGTTATTAATGGAAGTATAGAATAATGATCATAAAAATAATAGCTCAGAATATTCAACTTCATCATGCATAAAATGGTAATTCATAATAATAGGACCTAATTCATAGAGTCATTGTGAGGAATAAACTTGTAGATAGGTATAAAAAGCATAGCTTAGCATTTGGCACACTATATACCATCAATAAATGGCAGTCAATATTGTTATTAGTAGTAATATTGTAATAAAAGTAATATAGTAATAAAAGTAATATAGTAATAAAAGTAATAGTACTAGTAGCAGTAGTACTAGTAGTAGTAATCACCTACCAAATATAGATTCATTCTTCGTTATGGCTAAAACATCACTTCCTATGTGAAACCCTTCCTTCCATTGTCAACCCTTCATGCCTCTGCAGAACCAATCACCTGGCATAGCCGAGGGAAAAGAATGGCTGATATCCACAGGATGAACCCTCCTGCTCATCCATTGCCTCCCCTGAGGTGGGCATGAGTGAAAGAGACACATACTGTGTGCTCACCTGGGTCTATCCACATGTCTGTTTCTAAGACCCCCTTGTTTTCAATCTTCCAGTCCTGTTCCTTCTGGGCTCCAGACCATCCAAACATTTGCTATTGCTTTTGAGTGTTTGTATATCTTATCTCAGACCATTATTTCATCTTCACCTCAAATCTTCTTAGTCTATTTAGTCCTTTCCCTACTTGCCTTATTTTTCAACCTTCCTGTTCCACCGTCTTTTACATCTATTTTCATGGAGGCTCCATGTCTCCCTACAAATTTGCCATGTCCTACAGTTCCTTCGGTGTATTAACTATTTCTTCATGGAGCAGGTACTTCATTTCCCCACTTGACTCCTCTTGAGATCTAACCCTGGTATTCAGGCTGTAGGCAGTAAGGGGTAGTGACAGTGAATCCTGAGTACTGCAAGTTCTTTTTTTCCTTAAAAACAACCTGCCTCAGTTGAGGTCTTTGCAGGTGAGTGTGGGTGAGGGGAGACCGCTGTGTTCCAGCAAAGGGAATGGGGCTGCCTCTGTTGAATGTAAGGACTCAGGGCAGACAAGAAAGTCAAGATTCTTAGGCTCATCCATTCAAATTATTAAATTTCAGTTTTCAAGGCCCCACTCTTTTTCTATCAAAGTCCTGACTTTAGCATAGGAGACCTGTTGATGCTATGCCTTTAGTCCCCCTTGTATCCTCTTCTATCCTCAAAATTATGTCCTTGACCTGATTTTCAGCTCTATCAGCCATGAGACTGTAGGAGATGAGAGTCTCCTCAAATGTTACCATAGAGTCCCCTGGTTTTCATAGAGGCCCTAGATTGATAGTTGTCTAATCCGAGTTTATACTTTTTTGGAAGGTTTCCAAAATGGTTAATAAAAGTCCTCCAAGTTGGTAATATTTGTAATTATCACTTCCCGAGGTCGTGCAGATGTTCTCATGGCTCGCCTTCTGCTCGCTGTCCCTCCCCATGGACCACAGGTGAGGGTCTTAGTAACTGCGATGCTCCTGGCTGTCACCACTCCTGTTACCACCTGGCCTGAGTTCCCCCAGAAAGAAGAGCAGGGGGGTTATTTGGAAGTGACTTCAGAGAGTAGAAATGAGACCGTGGGAAAGATGCATGGACTGAGGGAAAGCCACTAAAAGGGTACACTGTCGAGCTGGCCACCACTGTAACCCTTGGTGTTTAGTCCCACCTCGAGGTTCTTAGGGACTTGTTGAGATGGGTCTCAGAGCTGACTACCTGGGTTATAAAACTGTAGAAGCAGTTTCCTGCTAGTTCATCCCTAGTTGGCCTACTTTGAGGTGGCCATGACTGAATGTTGATCCATTGGCATTGAGCTCCTCTGTCTGTTAAAGATGCTCAAGGGTTCCGTGAGTCTTCACATTTGAGCCTTTGTACAATCGGTACAGGACTGTCTTTCCCCAAGATTTATTCAAAAGACATCACAGACCCTTACTCAGCACAGATCTTATTTTGATAGAAGTGTCAAAGTCATACCGCCAGCCCCCTCTGACACAGGAGGAGCAAGACACACTGTTCTATTTTTGCCATTTAAGGCCTAAGTCTCCCTAAGCCACAGTTTTCATTCATGTCTGGACAATAATGTACCGTTGCATCTGCGTCCATTTCCAATGTGCACTATTCTCCCTGGACTGGGTTTTGCCTGGTTTTGATGATGACTTGTTGGATGATGGAGAATAAATTGAGTATGATTCAGGGTTGTCCAAAGTTCAGCTCACGCTATTTCCCTTAACTGGTTCCATGTGATCAAATGAAAGCTTTGTTTTTATGCTCAGCTCTGCCTAACTCACATATGTGTAATGACAGTCCTGAAGAGATGCATGTCTGAGCTTGCTCTATAATCCCCTCTACCTGCATGGAGTGTCCATGGTGGTATTCTCAGGTCTGTGCCCCTGGAATGGGCTCCCCTCACACCTTTTATTTTTTTAAAAGATGTATGAAGAGGAACAAAAATATAGCCCTCACTAACATCTAACTTTTTTCCATAAAATATAGACATTTACCCCAACGCACTTAGAATTAAATTAAACCTTAATATTTCCATCTGGCCCATCTCGCCTACTTCACAGATGAAAGAATTGAGGCCTTGGAAAAATAATTCAGTATATTAGCGGGAGAATGAATTCACTAACCCCTCTGGGAGCCTTGATAAATATTCCTGGAGCTCCATGTGAATTGTCAGGGGTCTGGTTAGCTAATAGGAACAATGGGTATTTGGGGTAAGTCCCATTATATCAAAACCAAATTATCATTGTTAAGCATTTGTGGAAGGACTGCATGTATTGTCCTTGTCCCCCACCTTAGTGTTAACATTTGTTGAGCATCTACTATGTCTAGGTACTAAACTAATTACAAAAATTTTAATGATTTTTATTGATCAGGTGGATGAAGATGAGACATGCCAAAAACTTGTCTATAGGCACAGAAGTAAAAAGTGGCAGAGCTGAATGTCATGCTCACCTTCTACCCCCCGAATCCACTGCTCTTTGTAGTTTGTCTGATGCTAGGGTGTGAATGGACCGTCTGGTTTCAATAGTTCTTCCACAAGTCACTATGGGGTAAGAGGGATTTTTGTATTGAACTGGAGGGAATATGGCCTTCAGCCCATAAACCCAGGATTTATCATGTATGCAGTAGGCACAATCCATTCTGGATTCTCTACACCACCTTGTTTTTCTATTTTGCTTCCCTCCCCGTTTTCCTAAAACAATTTCACTCTTCTCCCCCAAAAAGAAAACACCCAAATCAGGTTGTGCTCAGCTAAAGGAACACAAAGGCTGTAGGCAGACATTAGAACAAAAAGCCTTGCTAAGGCGAGAGAGGGTATTGTGTCCGTCCTGAGTGTGGATCTAAAACTGGAGAACCTAGAGGCAGAAGGAAGGAATGCTCCAAGTGTAAGTCCGTGGAAGGGGTCAGGAGAGAAGGGTCACATTGGAATCCTTTACGAAATGCTGACTGTTCTACACGGCACAGTTGAGAATGGATTTCTGGACACACAACACGCATTATCGCCTTGGTTCAGCCAAGAAGAGGGCTCTCTGAGGCCACATGCATATTAAAGTGTGTAATCTTGCTGTTACTATGGGGAAATAATTTACGGGATCATACAACCCGTTGCCTCCTGTCATCTGCTGGGACCCTGTGGTTGCCGTGGCTGCACGTGGGGACTCAGCTACCGAGTTAATGTCACCTACTGTGTAAAATTGCACCTCAGCAGAGGGAGAAGGCTGATTGGTCTCGGTCAGGGCTCCATGTGGTGAAGGCTTAACTAGGAGAAAAGCCATCTGAACCCCCGTGGTTCCTGGTGAGGGGGCGTCCGAGCCAGGCCTGACATGGAAACCTGCTTTGGTGTCAGGGCATGGGAGCATCCCGGCTAATACACACGGGCATTCTGTTAGCAGGTCTGTGCGAAACATCAGGGCATTTTCATGGGACTCTGTGTTAACCTAAGAATGTGAGTATTCAACAGGGGAAGGCAATCTGGAAAGCAAGTCTACACGTCCCCAATACGCTATTCCTTTTAGGGGGAACAGAGTTAGGAGGGCATGGATGTCGAGGGAGGTGAAACAGAAAATAGGGCAGAACTTGTGCATTAAATTTCTTAGGCATCCCTAAATATCTGGAACAGGTCCAGGCAAAGTGCCACTGCAGGGTGGGGGGAGAGGAATGGGGGGGCAAGGGGGGATTGAACTAGTAGCATTTCATGAAAAGATATAAACTTGCTGTTAAAAAATGTTGAGATTCTCTGCAAAATCCAGTCTACAACAACACAGCTGGGGACCTGAAGCAAACCCTTTATCCACTGGGGCTTCCAGCATCTTCATCTGCAAAACGGTCAAGTCTGAGCAAGATGTACTTCAAGGCCGCTGCCTCCCTGCCCCCCATCCTGTCGTAATGCAAGCTCCTCCGTCTTCACTGTCTCCATATCCCACACGCGTTGTCCAGCAGGGTGGCTTGCACAAAGTAGGAACTCAAAAAGCATTGAGTGGAAGGAAGGAAACATCTAGCGGCAGAGTGCCGATAAGTGCTTGGGGGTTAAGCAGGAAAGCATGTGCTCCAGTGAGCCTGTCTGTGTTCATGCAGCGGTATTCCTTGGTTCTGCTCTGCAGTTCCTCGGGTTTTCTATCTTGGGAACAGTGACAGTACATTTCAAGGCAAGCAGGAAAGTCTCCCAGTGTCAGCTGCTGGGGGTAAAGTGAGAAGCAAAGCCTAAGGTTCAGAGATCATCAAGAGCAGCTACCGAGACGTAGAGCCTACTGCACGAGGAGTCAGGTGTTAAGGATCCTTTTAGACTCACAGCCACATGGACTGGAAGCTCTTCCTTCTTATCTTGACTCATTGGGCTTATGATTTTATCTATATGTATTTTTTTGCCTTTTGTTGTTATTGTTGATCTCTCAGTGTGTTTCAGCTTCAGTTAATGCACAAGGGGGACTGACTAGGGACTTGGAGGATGAGGTCCTCGGGCTAAGGAAATGGCCCCTTGACTTTGCGATCAAGCCAGACATTAGAGTCCGTTATTGAAGGGGGTCAGAGAAGAAACCAGTGACAGAGAAAGTGAGCAAGTGGTCAGCCCCATCGTGCATGTCCTGCCTCCCGTAAATGACGTCAGCCTTCTCAGAAAGGCAAGAATTTTTTTTAGTTTTTTATTTGTTTATCTCCACTATCAGGTGGCGCACTGGCTGCCTCCTGCATTTAGACAGCGGAGCAAGGAGGATATACACATATATTTATATTTATTGTATTTTTTTCAAGCACATTCATCTGAAAAGGCTTGGGTTGATTAATATTTTCCGCTGTCCGGTAACCATGGCAATAGGGTCAGCAGATATAATACTTAATTTAATCTTCCAGCTGCCTCAGTGTGCTTCACCGGTGTCCCGAATAATAGAAAGCCTTCGCTTCTCTCGCTCTCCCTCTCTCCCTCTCCCCCCTCGTATATTATTATCTTCGCCAGTGGCTCCCTCACATGACCCACAAGAAACACACTGGGTTTTCTCCCTCGCTTCATTTGATATATGCACTTAAAATAAATTCCTGTGTGGTGTTCCTTCCCACCCAAACCAGTTCCCCCTTCGACACCCCAACCACCCTCTTCCCCCTGCCCCCACCTCCACTCCCCACTGTTCCCCCCACCCCCCACTCCAGCAGCCAATCTCCACGGAATGACAGGAAACGTGGGAAGATCCTGATAGCTTTCATAGCTGCACCGTAAGGTGTATGAAACACACTTCTCGGCCAAATGAACCCATGCCGACTCCCGTCCCCGCCGCAGACCCAGGCGATTGGCTGAGAGCACCTTGCTGGTCCGATTTGCTCTCCAGGTGGGTTAAGCGCATTGCTTTGTCTTCATTTGGCCCAGTTCCCTCGTGTCATATCTCTTTATTTTCTTTCTTTTTCCTTCCTTCTCCTTGCCTCCCTGATAATTATCTTTTTTTTTTTTTAAGCTACCATGTTTTTGCACACACTCAATATTTGGTTGGTTCTTAGGAAAAAGGAGAAAAAGGTAGACTTTGATGCAGGAGCAAATAAAGAAAAAGACAGTTTAGGGAGAAGAGGGGATTGAGATTTGAGATGGGTATTTTTGTTTTTCCCGCTTTCAAAAAGGCTGATGTGAATTCTGTGATTTGAGTTCACTTATTTCTTTCCTCCCCTTCTGTGTATCATCCTGCCACTTTTTGTTCTGCAGATATTGAAAGAAAACATTAAGATTAAAATAATACTCCCCCCACAGCTGGGGCAAAGAGTACTAAGGGGGTGATATTTAAAAGAGAGGGGAAAAGAAAGAGAATGATTGGAATATGGGTTATTAAAATACTCTAGTATTTTCCCCATTTCTATTTATCTATTAATCAGACTCTTATTAGTCCTGTCATTAACTCAAACAACAAGCATATTTTCCCATTTATACCTCTACTCCCTCATCTTTTGGTGGTGTTTTGTGGATAAAGAGCAGTTTCCAGGGCAAAACAATATTTTTTCTTGATGAAGAAATGTACAACTATTCCCTTCATTTCTTCCTCTGAGGAGCATAAATCCCAGTTTATTCCTTCAGGATTTCTTGTTTTTCTGTTTGGAAGATACAGGTCAAAAATATTACCAAAAATGCCAGTTGTGTACCAATTGGCTTTGGTCTGAAATTGGGCCCAATCAGTTGAATACATTTTCCCAAAATGGAGGAAGCATCTCCCATCTCTCCTGGATATTGTGTTTCATTTAGATATGATGCAACATCTTCGTTCTTCGGGGACAACTCCCCATTTGTTTTTCCCCATTCTCCCATTGTCTGTAATTGACATGTTGGTAATTGAAAGCCACTGGAGTCGGGCTGGGGATGGAGAAGAATGGGTGTGTGGCTGTGAATCTCGTGAAGTAGGTGCCCCTGTGGAGCCCCCACCTCCAAAAGCAGACGTTGCAGTCCATGCCTTTGGCAGACAGGCCTCACGTTGAGCCATGTGACATTTCTCAGGCAGGTCCTATATATGAACCGTTGTGACTTGAAGCAAAAGGAAACCCGCAGTGGTCACATTGCCCCACATCCCAGACACCCTCAGAGCCAAAGGTACCTGTGGATTTACCCTGGGCTGCTAATGCTGTTCACCTAAGTGACTGTGACATACAAGCCCTGGAATGTGAGGCTTGCAAACAGCTAAGTATAGATATATAGACACGTGCCTCTAGCTCGTCACCACGGCTACTAACACCTCCCATGTGAGACTGTGGATGTCCACAGGGCTCGTGTGTGTGCTGACTCCCGTGTTAGGTCTGCGTCATCTAGCTCTTGAGAAAGCGGATAAAGAGACCAACAGTTCCAAGTGGATATGACACAGTAGCCTTGATCATCCCAGTCCACAGAGCCACAGGACACACCAGCGAATGCACCACACGTAGCGTCTGCCATCTTGTTATGCCAGTGTATCAGGGACGTGCTGTGGGCTTACAAGGAGCCAAGACTATCGGAGTTGACCCTAATTAATAGTCTATTTTAATAACACCCAGGGAAATGAAAAAGAAAGGAAACCATTGCATGAACACACAGCTAAAGGTCAGGAAGAACTGGAACATCACTTGGAGACACTCAGTAGTCCTAGTGGCTCAGCAGCCTATCTTCCTCCCATGGGGTTACCAGGCCATCTTCTCGCTCCCTCAGCAGCCGATGCCCAGCGCTCCTGCTCTAGCAAACACGTCGAGTCTTGGACTGCGAGTCCAAGAGATCCACTAATATGCTCCTGTTTCTGTTTCTCCCACTGGCACCCATTCTCTCTGTAGTCTACCACCCCACACCACCACCCCCACCCCGCCCCGCCGTGGCTCCTACCTTCCTTCTGTGGAGTTCTCAGCTTCTGCACCACCTACTATCTTGATAGGTCTAAAGTCCACATTCCCTACAGTTGAGAGTGTGGGTGGTTAGTCTCCCTGCAGGACAGAGCAGCTTCTTGGGCCTGGCCATTGCCTCAATATCAATGATTGTCTTAGGATCAGGGCCCATCTCTGACCTTTATAATTGTGGTCAATTGTTGAGGCCATGAGGGACCAAGGAGCCGTGATGACCCCTTCAAAAAGGGAACATGGGCATGCGAGCCCCCTGGGTTTCTCAGCCACTACCTTTCATCATTAGAAGTCCCAGGCTCCTCAAGTTAACGCTGCCTGGCAGGTCTCGTTGGCACTGGACACAAGAAAACCAAGAAAAATAAATGCATTTTCCAGGCCGCTTTCCTTAATGGCCTTTTTAGAAGTTCCCATTTATATTCAAAATGGACAAATCACACGTTTCTTGATCTATGGCCCTTTTTTACCCAATCAGTGACTTTTAATGCTGTATCTTGAACCACTTTTCAGTGGCTTTACTTCCTGGTAGAAAGAAACAGAAAAGAGAGATAACCTGCCGCTGTGGGAGGCAGTTTATCAAGGTAAACAAATGGCTCTTTGGTTTTTTTTAAAGTCCTATATAACAGCAACCAAACCTTTTCTCCATAGAGCTTGTCCCCAGGGGTGTAAGTGCAGCCCTCTCAGGGCCTCATCATCTGAAGGCAGACATGTTGGGTGCGGTCTGTCCTGTCAGGCCTGAATCCCACACATGGGCACAGACTGACCCTCTGAACCTCCATCTTCCTCACACAGCAGTTTTTCCTTTCAGGTTTCTTTAATTTTTGTAATTAATTTTGAGCTCTTTGAGACATTTTCCATTTTGTTCACAGTTTGAGTTCTGCTCTGAGGTGTTCTCAATAAAACGTCTTGGTGTCTTTAGCAGAATTCTTTCAGTGTAATGGACCCTTCGGAAGAGACTCATATTCCTGTTTAATTTCGATGCCTGATCTGATTGTCAGTTTCAATCCAGTGATGGCTTTGATTATCAGCAGTGACCTATAAATCATAAGCTCTCACAACACAGTTCAGAGTGGGAGGAGGGAGACTGCTGTTTTCATGTCCTAGAATTAAGGCGCTTGTATGTGATACGATGCCTTTTTGTGAGTTGCTGGGATAGGTTTTCTTCTAGAATGGTTGGCTTATTTCATGCTGAAGACAGGCCCGTTCCAGAGTCCCAAAATGCAGTGGTGTGCATGGGTGTGTGCGTAAGGAGACACAAAACGTCGAAAAGTGTTACTATAGATTTTCATGACCATGGCGTATTTTTGCCGTTTCCATATTTTCTTCTTTTAATGTGCTGAGATCTCCTCTTATAATGTCTATAGTCTTCACTTGTCAGGTTCCCATCTGGATTTTCGTAGAGATGCTTCAAGTGGTTTCCGCGTAAAGCTGTGACTCTCGTGTTTGCACATCAGCTGGATATTTGTATCATAACATGAGGAACTTAGAAGGCAACTCAGCTGTTTTCCCAAATGTGTAACTTGGAAAGATCCAGTATTCCACAGTGTGAAAAGCCCAGATGTCCTCCTCCACTTCAGAGCGCGCCTGTCAGTCAATTGCCACCTGTTCAGAAACGGAATCTCCGATGCAAAGTGGCAGCTTGTCACCACCTTCCCAAACCCGAGTGTACTAATTAACTCATGCCCCCTCATGCAAACTCATTTGTAACCTGCACAAAGATGCCTCTCTCTCTAGCGTGGCAGCACTCGGGGGAATAACCTGCGGGTGGATGGGTCTGCAGCTCCAGTTGTCTTTCTTGGCTGTGACCCAGGAAAGGAGGTCGTGGGCACGAGAGACTGGGAAGGTGCCATCCAATTCTCTTTAGCTACATGGTATTTGCAGGCTCAATATCCTGCTACCTAGGAAGCCAAATGGAATGCTTATTGAATTGGACTAGTTCTGTAATTTCATCCATGACCACAACCCCAACTGCAGGTCTCATAAGCACATAGCTCACACATTTTTTGGGGGGTGGGATACTGTTAGGGGTAAAAGTGGTACCTGCTTCTTCTTGTCTCCACGTTGTATTGGAATCTTCTAGCACCATCTAACTCCACCCCTCACCCCTACTTCAGAACAGAAGCATTCATTCTCCTGACTGTTGGTAATGTTGGAAGTTAACTGCTGTCAACTGTGTCCCCTCTCTAGCAGTTGCCCCAGATTAATCAGCCCCCTTCCCCAGGGGCAGCTTGCATCCCAGCTCTGGAGCGCCCCCTGGGGTGAGGCCGTGGTTTTGTCTCCATCACAGTTCAGCTTCTTCCTCAACCCAGCCCGGCTTCCTTCACCCCATCACAGGCGGTACTGATCGCAAGCACACTCCTCACTAACCTGTGTGCATGAAAATATCCCTCACAGCATCTCCAGAAAGACTTACTCCCATCAAGACCTTCACAGTGGTGCCCTAGGGCCACCTCCAGGCATTCCCGGACAACGCTGAGACCTGAGAGACATAGTCCGATGTTCGTGGCCCCCTGCTTACCAAGCAGTTATTCTTTGAGCAGACTTGTGTGTCTACCCCAACTGCCAAGTTTCATGAAAATGTTCATCCTTTAGAAAGGTGGTGTCTCCATTCCTCTTCTGTAAAGGAATCCCTTCAACTGTTCCGTGGTGGAGGTTACAGGTCTTTTGGAAAATGATTATTTTCACTTTTTTTTTTAATTGACATGTACATACATATAGAGCACAGGTCTTGAGTGTAGAGCTTACAGGTTGATTTTTGCATATAGATATAGATACAGATACAGATACAGAGATAGAGATAGATATATATTCATATAACCAAACCATTAATGTGTCAGGCACATCCAGCATCCCAGGAAGCTCCCGCATGCCCCCAGCCAGTGTTCCTCCACCAAAAGCCAATCTTGTTCCAACCTAGTCCCACATTAATTAATTTGAAAATGGCCATTTTGTGCTTTTTGAGTTTCTGTCTTTCGGTTATGGTCTTTGCAGTGTGGTGAGTGCTGGCAGAGGAGCTACCATTTCTGCTATGCTTTTTAAAAGGCATTAAAAATATTAGGAAGCAGCACACACAAGGGAAAACCCCACAACATAACATTTATATGAAGCACTTAAAAGTATGAGCAATGACATAGTTAATATTATACCCATGTATAGCTGCATTTATAGTTTGCAGAGAAATGGTTGCAAAACGCTACACAACCAAGATGTCAAATTATTTGTAATGTAGTCGTCAGGATACTTAGGTTGGAGTTGGAGGAGTCATTGGGCTGGGATTTTGAGGTTAAATTAGGATAAGCAATTTAAGTTGTGGATATGTTGCCGTTTTTTTGTTTTCTGAAGGAATCCCACATTTTATAAGATATCACCTTGTAATCCTTTCTCTAGTGCTGCTGACGTTCCCTCCCTTTTCCTAACCATATCCTTTGGAGCGCTTCAACCTTCAGTCTCACTCCTTCCAGTGCATTTCAAGTTGCATCCATTGAAGTCCACAGTTGAGGCTTTCTTTCTCCAGGGGTAAGAGGAAATAATAATAAATGTGGTGTGGCAGCTTTGTCAGATGGGCTTCAGGTGGCTGAGGACTGGGTGAGGCTGGAAGCAGGTTTGTAGTTTGCTCTTCATCTGTGTGCTTGTCTGTTGGAGATGGTGGTACAGCCTCCAAGCTTCCTCCCTGAATCAGTCAGGCCCTGGCCAGAAAAGGGAGCCTATGCACTTTACAAAGGGAAGTTAATATGGAGTCTCCTTTCAGAGGTGCTGGGAAGGCATGGGGAGGCCATCCAGAGGTTAGCAACAGCAGGAAGCTAGAGGAACAAAGGGAAGTGGTTGGTGGTACAGAGCCCAGGAACCAGGGCTGTCTGGAGAAAGCCAGAATCACAAGAGGACCATCTGGCAGAAGCTAGAGTGTGGAGGAGAAATAGCAGCTACCAGTGGGGCCATCCAGACAGAGGCAATGAGAGAGAGGGAGGGGGAGAAATATCTGGCTTCCCCCTTACTCCTGTCCTCCAGGCTCCTGCCAGTGCCTCCCATTGGCTGATGCCAACTAGAAGCCATTGGGCAAGGGAGCTCTTGGGAAACAGCGTTTGCACAGGGCAGCCCTCTGGAATATAGAGGAGAAGGGAGGAGGGGAGGGTTGCGGTTGGAAAACAAAGAGGCTGATGACCAGCTGACCCCTTTTCCCATCCCTCTTTAACCGATACGTAGAAAGCCTTCCTACCACTTTGGTGTAGCTCTAATTTTTTTTTGTTTTTAAAGATGTGCTTCTAAGGGAAGCGAAAGGCTAAACATTTAGTGTGTCTTTGTTTTCAGGGCCCGGGGCCTTCCAACTAGAGGCTGTACTGAGGGGCTGTGTCTCTTGCTGTTTGCGAACTTATGGAAGCAGCGCCTGACTTTAGGATTTACAGGCGATCTTGGTGCCATAAATCAGCACTGTGCGCTCCATGTGTGAGAGTCTGCAAATTCTAAACTAATATGTCGCTCTAGTTCTGTCTAGCATCCTATTTATGTTAAGGCTCCATAAATCGTGCTCTGCGTTTCCGCAGCACGATCGTGATGAAACGTGATGTAACCAACAATAAAAAAGGATGCAAATGAAAATGCAAGAAAACAAAATGAAATAAAAATTCATGCAACCCCGTGATGTAATGCCGCTTATTGCAGAAATGTGCACTGATTAGGAGAAAGAAATCAAATATTCAGTCTGCATTTAGCCACTTGGCTGCTAAGCCCTCGGCCTGTCCTTGCCATGTCAAATGTGCCCCCTGTGAAGGTCCGAGGACTGATGCTAGCTCAGAGGTGATGGTGGTCAGCCGCGCAGCCTTAATGTCTTTTCAGGGGCACAATTTCCAGAGGGATCTTAGGGCCCGGCACATGGAGAGGGGATTGCAAAAGCTAAACTGCCATTTTCGGAAACCAAATTTCCCACCAGCAGGTGAGGACAGAAGTGGGACTCAGGGAAGCACTGTGAAAGCCTGAGTCAGGAATTCTGCTTTTTCCGGCCCAGCTTAGCCGACCAGAAAAATGGTGGATTTCAGCAGCTGCATTTTAGCTGAAGCATTTTTGTCATGCACATTTTAGCGTACTTGATGCACATAGATTTCTTCCCTTGTATCAAACTCTGAGGAGGCATGAATGTGCCAGAGCTAAAGAACCAGCCTGCTAAGTGGCTCCCATGGCTGGTAGAGGGCAGTGATTTTAAAGGGAAGACAGTCGGATAAAGAGCCTCTTCCTTTTCTTTACGGGTATTTGCTTTAAAAGTTTGTTTGTTTATTACATTTGAAAACTGACTGAAATATCAGGTTAGGCATTAGATCAAAGAATAAAAGGTAATATTTTAACATGCTAAAGGAATTCTGCCAGCCAGTCATAAGTATAAATCCATCACAATTATTAGAAACAATGTACTCTGCAGTAGTAAAGAGATACAGCCAATATGCAGACACACACTAAATAAAATCCCTCTTAGACTGGCTGTTTCCTCCTCTACCCAGGCGAATGCAGAAACTGTTTATACAAAAGAGAAATGTTGGATGGAATGCAACACTACATAGTGTTGTATCTCTCCCTATCCACCCCCCGCCCCCGCTGGTTTCAATCATTCCTATAAGTCTCCAAGTAGAGCTTATATCAGCACCCCAGTTTCTCTCTTAAAAATACAGATTGGCCCTGGATTTAGGGAGTTCCATATACACAGATTTTGATTATAACACTGTGATTGCATGTAAGCATCAACAAAAACAGCCATTGGGGAGGAGAAACAAGCGGTGGGTGGAAGAGGCAAATTGATTCCGCCCAGAAGACAGACCTCACCTTTGTGTGTGTGCACATATGGATTCCCACTTTTGTTTCTATTTGCTCTCCTTTCTTTTCCAGCCATATCTTCATTAGCGGAGAGAACGCTGGAGGCAGCCCCTCTTTCCTGTAGCCATTTGCTTTACGTAAACCAGCTAGCAAACCGCTCCGTTCGTATTGATGTAGACATTACCACAAATCGCCACTTAGGGACCTCAACGAATTGACTAACTGGTTTCAGATCCAATACACATAACTTGATCAGACACAAAGTTTAAGTACACTTGCAGGCATGCCAACTGCACCTACCGGGAAGTGACTCTTTGGCTGCCAGCTTCAAGAGGCCCGAAGGGAAACTGGGAGGAAGGCATGCAGACCTAGGAGTGAGGCAGCGAGTCTGAAGGTTTCAAGGAGAACAGCTCAGGGTAGAAAGAAATCAGGCATCCTGGGCAGGAAGCAAGGACATTTCAAAAGTCACATGGACACTGCAGTCCAGGGTGCACTTGATACAACTTTTATTCATTTAGCTTTTTATCCTCCATTAGCTCTGAAGGCTGGCTCACTAAGTGTCAGATGACACGGGAGATGACTGAACTCAGATCAGAAAAAGCTCAGCCGGTCAGGGGTCAGCTGTGTGTGCATCTGCCCATCAGGCTGCCAGACATCCAGGAGCAATGGCTTTTGAGTTCATTGTCATCTCAGTAGCCAGGAAATTACCTGGGAAGATCTGGCAAGGGCCTTGGGAAGAGCGACCAGCAATGACCCTGAAGGTCAGGGCTGGTCTTGGTGTGGCCCGGTCCGAGGACCACGGAACCAGGTTTTCCAGATCACAAGGGGTTAGCTCACCCTGATTAGGTCGCTGGAGGTACTGGAAGAGGTCACTCATTTCTGACCCAATCTGACTATTAATTGTGTTAGCTTGCTTCTCACTCCTTTGGAGTATAAGTTTTTGTTTTCCTCCAGCCACCTTGGGAGTGGGAATCTGCTTTTCTGAGACTTGAAGCTCTACCTCGGAAAATTAAGTGATAGATCTTAGAAGGCTGGGTGTGTAAGGAATCTGTTAGGCATGTGGCCATGAAAGGTTTTGGAAAAAAAATAAACGAGAACAATCTGTCGGTTCAACTGATGTGTACAGATCTGTGTTTAAATATGTGTGTGTATTGGAATGGAAGCAATATTGATAAGGGTGAACCAGATAGAATCCTGCTAAGAAAGCAATGTATCGTCTATTAGAAGCAGACCAGGCTAACAGCTGCAAAACAATGGGTGACTCAAGAGAGACTGAAAGTTAGAACCGAGAGGAGGGGTTAGTGGCAGGGAGAGAGGTAGTGATGGGTAGACTTAAAGAAGGGTTGATTATATTAGAGTAGGAAGCCCTTAAAAATTGAAAGAAAAATCCTGGTTTAAACATAGACAAAATATTTATTTTATTATATATTTATATTATTAAACATGTATTTAATAACATTTTAGTTTATTTATTTGTTTAATGTGTACCGATTGACCACCTACTGTGTGGTCAAAGCTGTGTGGACACAGTGAGAAATACCACAGACATGGCTGTGGACCAGGAAGCATTTATAGTCTCACAACAGTTGTTTAGGAGCAGATTATTTGAAGGCTTAAAGCATTGGCAGTGAAAGCTTAATCCTTATAAACTGAAAGAGTTATTGTTAAAGATGATTTTTAAAGTGACATAATAATAATGGCAAATAATAGTGGAACATATTGAGCACCTACATGTACCCAGGAATTGTCCCCAGTTGAAAACCACTGAGGTAGTAGACCAAGGAAGTTTCATTCTAATCCATATGACTATCTATAGGCATTGTGTGTGTGTGTGTGTGTGTGTGTGTGTATGTGTATCATATATACTTCATATCATGTATAGCTGTGCTACTTTTCCAGTCAGTAGGAATCAATGCTACCCCTATAATAGCACACACAATGAAAAATGACTGATACTCTGATACAAAGTGGTAAGAATGCTAAATATTTCTGAATGCTTTGGCACCAGTCACTTTCTTATCGTTTGAAATCTTTTGAGGCATATTCAAAATCACTTAATTATACAATTTTATTTTAGTGTCTGCGTCAAAAACAGTCGGTGCTCCCCACCCACTCATGTGCTCTCACATTCTCAGACGGATGGGTTAGAGCCAGGTGACTCATTCTAGTCAATGGATTGGGTAAAAGTGGCACGTATCACTTCTGGGCTGAACCAGATAAAAGCCAGGTGCCTTGTGCATCTCTCTTTCTCTGACACAGCAGCTTTAGAGGTCAGATTAGACTTAGCTTCAAAATGGACCCGATCAGACTTTGCATAGATAAAATGGATTCAGTCACTAAAGCTTAGGGGTTTATTTGTTACCACAGCAGATCTTAGCTTTACCCTGACTTATAGAAATCCCATTAGCATAAAAGACAGGGTGAGCAGGGATGTTTTAAGGAGGTTTTGCCAAATGTACGTCTATTTTATAGGAGCATGTCAACCACATATACAAACTATACCTAACAGAGAGGTAAGATAAATGTTAGTTACAGTGGGAAATCTGGCATCATATATTCATTCAAAGAAACATCATTTAGCTGTCACCTCTGTACTTTCCTGTTTTCAGTGGCATTGGTATTTATTTATTTATTTATTTGTTTGTTTATTTATTTATTTATTTTTAACATGAGATGATTCTGTTGAACAGAGTTTGTGTCAATAAAAGGTGGAATTATGTAACATACTAATTCCCTCTTGATTTCAGATATACCATGTCCACCTTGAAACTAATTTCTACATATCTCAACATAAATTTTTCACTAGTATAAATGATAAGAAAATACCTATTTTTTTTCCTATATACTTAAAAAGTTTTACAATGGAAATTGGTGAAAACTTTATAACTCTGTGTTATTTTTTTTTAAATAAGAAACTTCCTGTCTTGGAAAAATATATTTTTGGAAGTAGTGGAGTGAATGTGATCATCCTGGAACTGGATATCTCGCTAATGAGGCAACTGATGTTATTTTTCTATTCTGAGCTACAGCAAAATTCTTGATAAAATCATTATCATGTTGACTGATAGTATTTCCGCTAACTTTAAGGTGCAAAATGTAAAGGCTTTAAGATACTCTTCCATAAATATTTGAATAACTGCAATGAAATTCTGTGAGAATTTATTGTACAACAAAAACCTGTAACAATTACATAAATGGCGCATCTCATGTTTTTACACTTGATATGATAGTTTTCATATTTATATAGCGGAATATAGACACTGTTATCCTGTTGCGATTTTATTGAAGTGCAGACGAATTTTGACATTGTAGAAAATGATATGATCCCTGCTCTTAAAAGAATGCTAATAATATTGCAATTACTATGAGCTTTGTTTTATTCAGTTTGAAAAAAAATCTGAACATATATTTTTAAGCATTCTGGATCAGAACTTTGGTCCTTTCTATAAAGTGTTTTTCACCATAATTCTATTTTTAATAAAGCAAGGGAAAATTACATTGAAACCAGAAATTATTGTGAATATTCTCCCTTAGAACTGAATTTAGAAGAAAGATTTTTAAGATAATGCTGTTTAAAGAAAGTTGTAGAAGAAAATTGCTAGCATTGGTTTTTGTTGCAATTTAGATCCAATGCATCAGGCAACAAGGACATATGATGTTAATTGTTGAATTATTCCAGAGCTTTGAAAGGCAAATCTCAGGGCTTCTATAAATTATGCTGGATTCAGTTGGAAAAAAGCCCTAAATGGAATGATCTGGAGAAGATATGGAATCATTTCCACGTTGCTCATCTCACTTTGTCATAAAATGATCTTTTTAATGAACTTTCAGTTCTTAAATCATATCTTAATGAGAACTTGCTAGCCGGATAGGATAGAAATAAAGATCAAATATAGTTGAATGTGCATATAGATTTTCATCAGGAATACATTAAAACCCCAAACATAAGGAAAGTAAAGAACTTTATTCTCTCCCTGCCAGATTCAAATGCTGTGATCAAGAGGCCATTTTCCTTAATTAATATTTTTTGGGTATCACAGAAAGTCTTGATGGTATTCAAATGGCGAAATCTTTCTGGATAATCCCAATGAATTACTCAGAACCTTGAGCAAATGTGGAGGCCTAAATAACTATTGAAAATAATGATAATATTATTTAGAGTTTGCTATGTACTGTGTACTGTGCTTAACCCTTTAATGTATGATTTTTTATTTAATCATTACATCAACTCTATAAGATAGGAAGTATTATTATCTTCATTTTACAGATTATAAAACTGATGTTAAGTAAGTTGGCTGGGTCCATCAGCAAGTAGGTGATTAAGCTGGCATTTGATTCTAGAACAGACGCTCTTAATCACCACTCTGTCCTGAACCCTAACAACTGAGCGTACAGTTGGACATCAACTTCAGTAGTAGATGGGGTGATGGAAATAAAAACGAAAATAATGTCTAGACTGACAGACAACTGTTGCTGAGTTTTGTATGTCCTGGCATACAGCTTTATTCTCTGGGCCTCCCATGCTTCCCTAAATGATTGCCAACTTCCTAGAAAACTTTTGATCAGTGAACCTTTTTCCAGTAGAGTCAAAGTGCCACCCTTCCCCCACCCTGATGTTTCCTTGCCTCTTAGGAGGCAGCCATTGAGATTCACCTGCTCTGTCCATCCATGTCAATATCAACATCTGCTCTGTTACCCCTGTGGTTCCACCAGTGAGATCTGACCTTGACATGACCTGCCATTTGGCTGTGGGATGTCTGCTGATGTAGGCTCTGTTACTCTTTCCATCCCTTTGGCCTTCCCTTACCCCTACTCCAACACTGCTGGCCCCAGTTGCTCTTCTCATCACCACCATATTGGGCTGTCCCTCCATCCTCCTCCTCCCTCATGGCTGCTGTTCTCAACATGCCATGGTATTGTTACAACTCTGAGCAGGAGCCCTAAAGGATGGCCCCATTTCTTTAGCTTTCTTCCAATGTTTGTAGCACTTCTATCAGTTCCTGAAAGAGGGGTGGCCTTGCTCTCTCATGTTCTTTTAAGCTCCTCTCTTGAGGAACTTGTGTTAGTTATCTATTGCTGAGTAACAAATCACCACTCCTACCCCCAAACTAGAAGCTTAATATAATATATTTTCTCACTCATCTGTTGGTAACCATTTGAGCTGGGCTCAGGTGGGACAGCTCATTTCTGCTTCACATAATGTCGGCTGAGCTCACTTATATGTCTGGCACCTCAGTTGGGCCAACTAGGAGAGCTGGACCTCTCTCTCCATTTAGTCTCTCATCCCCAAGGAGACTAGCTTAAACTTTTATCATATGATGCTGGAAGGATTCCCAGCAAGCAACAAGAGAAGACAAACTCCAATGCAAGAGCATTTTTCAAACTTCTGTGGGCATCACATTTACTAAAGTTCCATTGGCCAAAGCGAGTCACATGACCAAGCCCAGAGTTAATGTGGTAGAGACTATCCGATCACATGGATAAAGAGAGGTGTGATTCATTGAGCCAGTGCTATAGCAGACTTCATAAAAGTCCTCCTGGAATTGGTTCAGGGACATATGAGTGACTCTGCCCTGCCCTGCCATCAACTAAACTCTTCCGTTTGATATTCAAGGCTCTCATCGATGTGGCTTCCTTCCAAAATTATCTTCTTATAAATCTTCTCAGGAATCCTCTACTCCAGCCACTGTTCCTATTCACTGTCCTTTCCCATTTCCTCAAGGTCAAACCCTTGCTGTTTCTAAATAGCAAGCTATTTCAGCTTACGGAACACTATTCTCCGACCAAACTTCAATCTCAAGTCCCATTTCCCATCATTTCATGTCTGCTATTGCTATCATCTCATAAGCCATATTTTTCCAAGTATGTTTTATGCTCTAACACATGTATACCTAAGATATAAACACTCAGTAACCTGAACTGAATCGGGCTTACTGTAAAAGGAATTTGCCTGATTGCTTGTGAATTCCCTGCAAAGGTCAGAGAGGTCTCGTTCTGGGTTCTGGGTGA
Source organism: Hipposideros armiger (assembly GCF_001890085.2). Taxonomy (NCBI): domain Eukaryota; kingdom Metazoa; phylum Chordata; class Mammalia; order Chiroptera; family Hipposideridae; genus Hipposideros; species Hipposideros armiger. The sequence goes on along the minus strand of NW_017731359.1, from coordinate 2,530,716 downwards.
AGCTTGAGGTCATGAAGTGTGCAGAGCAGAGACCAGTATCCTGAAGGACGCATTCTTTGCAGCATTGGTATACATAAATGAATTCCATTTCTGAAGAGAAAAAGTTAGAGAAGAGAGGCCCTAGATTCAGCAGGAAGTGAGGAAAGTTCTGACCGAGAATGCAAACTGCATGACAAAGCCCACCAGGTCAATGAGCACCAGTGAGTTCATTTGGTATGTAGAATACATGCTGGCCTGTCTTCATGTCGGGGGCTCCCTGGAATTCTGGAATTCATAGGCCTTTTCGGGCAGGCAGGGTTCCCCAGTGCAGGACCAGAGTGGTGGAGAAGTATTATCCAGGGACAGACCGGGACCTCATCAAGGCTTTGGGATAATCAGGCGGCATTCGTTCAACAGATGTTAATGGCTCAACTACTATGTGCCAGGTGCCATGTTAGGTACTGGGGCAGTCCCTGCTCCCAAGGAGTTCACAGTCCTGGAGAAGTGAACAGACCTTTAGGGAACTTGGTAATCATTTCTAGCACTGAGCACTGAGAGAGCAAGTGGGAAGGGGCTTACCGCAGACGTGGCAGGTCTGAGGAGGGTGCCTGAGGAAGGAACGCCTATGCAGGGAGCTGAAGACACGAGCATGAGTCGGCCTGAGGGGTGTGTGCATGTGAGCTCGTGTGCATGTCCCCATATCCGCATGCAGATGCTTGGTGACAGTGTGTGGCAGTGCACAGGGCCCCCCAGCAGGCAGAGGGAGTAGTTTGTGTGGAGGTAAGAGGTGAGAGAAAGCATGTTGATTTTGTGACACTGAAGCACACCTACTGTGGTCGGCGTTCTGAGGAAGGAATTGGAGGGACCAGGAAGCCTGGACGTCGCTGCAGGCCGCGTCAGGCCCGTCACGGGGCAGACGCAGAACAAAAGCCTAAACATAATCACAAAATGGAGGGACATTTTCACCAGGAAAATTGTTTTTCTTAAAACAACAAAAAAAAATTGTAATGCTAAAGTTTTTTCCGTTCTCAAGTTTCTCTCCAAAGAGAATTGAAACCTGGTTTGTACCTCACAGTTGAATGTTTAAGACTAGCCAGGAATGGGGGGCTGGGAGAGGCTACACAGAGAAGCACAGGCCAGTCGTCACCCGTCTGTGAGCTGGGGTGTGAATATTACAAAACAAAAGGAGCCAGCGTCTTGGGCCCTATGTCTCCGCCCAGCTCCGGTCCCTAGATCATCCATTGGTCCTGTCTGCAGTGACATTGTGCAAGCGATTTGTCATTTCCTCTTACTTTTCAACCCTCTTTTTGACTTTGCTATGACCTGATCTATTTTTAGTCTTTCTCGTGTTTTTTGTTAATTTTCCAAATACGTGCAACTAGCCATTAGTTCTTTCTTTACCCATTGGAAGACAAAATTGGCGGGATCCTTTTGTAGCTGTGTCTCTGATAATATTTCAAACCTTATAAAAAAATCCATTAAAAAAATTTTCTTTTCCTTATGGGAAATGCTGTCTGATTTTAAAGGCCTGTATGCAGCTTATCTTCCCAGTCACCCAAGTGGAAGGTTCCTATGCCATCCCATGTTTCAACACTGCACATTTTTATGAAATGTAAAATAAAAATAAAGTGCCAAAGCAATGCATGAAATGTTCCTGTGTCACTGGAGGAACATAAAAGAAAGACATTGTATTTCCAGAGAGGCCTTTTTTCACTGAAGGCATTCTCCTGGCAGAACAAACAGATGCTAAAACAAGGGAAATTGGATGTTGATTGCTTCAAAGGGGAGAGTGTTTTGGGAAGTATGGTCCTTTCCAGTGTAGCTTTTGGGACACAGTTATGGCTGTCTCCTCTGATGTCATGCCTCTTGTCTGGGGCAGTTTGGCCGCGAGCTGACCATTCCCCTTCACTCACCCATGCCACACAAAAGGGTGAGCTCATTTCAGCGTCACCTGATATTCCAGTGGCCCATCTGGTCACTGCTGGGGATGCAAAATTAGGCTGTTGTCAAGGGACTGCCCAGGGCTAAAGTCTCCAAACCTTTTCTGCATGAATTTGGGGCTTAAAGCATCGTGATTGGAGGGACTTCGGCTGGTATCTGAATTGTTAAAACAGTGCAGGCAGCCAGAACTGTAGACTCTTTGGGAGTGAGATGGAGGACAAAACCCAGCTACATCCCAGGAGGCCAGGCCCTCCTTGGAATGAGAGGACACTCCTTGGAAAGAGTGGTTTCTCAGACACTCCACTTCCAAAGCCTGTCTTCTCACCCAGGGCTTGGAGAGGCTGCATAGAGAAACATGGGCTATTTGTTCTGCTGTCAGAACAGATGCTGTGGCACCTTGCTTACCTGCGGGCCCTGGGCTCAGGCACAGAAAAGGAACCCCTCACCCCACCCCTAGTCTTCCTCCTGGCCAACTTGACATTCTTGCAATGCAGCCTTGCACAGTCTAGTGGGGGATTTCAGCCTGTTTTCTTATTACTAAATGGAGAGGTATTAACAACACAATGCAGAAATTAAAAAAAAAAAAAAAGAAGGAAAGAAAGAAAAGAAAGGCTGAGGGTGAGGAGTTGGGGGAGAAAAGAAAAGACAGCCGCCTGCTCTTTTCTTCTTGGTATTATTATTTGTGACAAAGCCCTGGGTCCATTTTTCTTCATAATTTGCAGGACTCCTAATGGGAACAGCACCTCCCAATTACCATGGCTGCCAAAGGCTAATTTGGTTACCCTCCGGATCCACAATAGCGAAACTGTGTCGAGTCTTTGTGGATATTTGCATACTATACATACCAGGAATGTAAAACAGCTGCCTGGCCCCTCTCCCACTATCATGGCAATTATGGGTCATTAGCTCCCCCCCTTTTTTTCTTGTTCTCGTCTTCCAGGGTCTGGTAGGCAGTGGTAGGCAGCTGACGGATTTGCAGAGACAAGAAATGAGAGCTCTGAGCTGCGTGGCCTATTTGTTAAGAGTCGGAGGCGGACGGACTGCCGCTTGAATTGTGCTAACACAGCCCTGTGCTTTTTATTCATGATTACCTCCTCCTCTTTGCTTCCACCCCCTCCAGTACCCCTCTAACCCCACCCCCGAGCACCCACCCCCTCTCTTTGGGAAGCCTCTCCAAGGGTCAGTGCTGGCCCCGTAGGTGTCTGTGTGTACGCATTTGTCCAGGCAGCCAGGCCTGGACCTCGGGGCGAGGCGTGTGCTGGCACTTGGCACTGGGGACGCGCTCCTCCGGACATGCGCTCCACGCTCCACTCGGACACGCTCCGCTCTGAGCCATCAGGCCTCTAACGTACCTGGCCAGCCGGAGCGGCCGAGCCGATCTGATCCGCATCAGCAGGAGGGGGATGCTTCACTTTTAAGTTTTCTGATTGAATCTTAGCCATACAGAGCAGGGGAAAGGGGGACGGGCGCAGAATAAGAAAGGGGCTTAACCGTGACGCACTCCCTCCCTTGGCAGAATGTGTTGTGTCTTGCGGTAGTTAATGGGAAGTTATAGTTTGGAATATAATTTTTCCCCTTCAAGCTGCTAATTTTATTGACAATATGGATAGATTGAAAGACCCAAAGCTTTTGTGTTGTTTTGTTAAAGCAAATAAGTGAGGCACAAATGTAAATTACATCTCCAGGTTCACATTAGAGGTTTGCAAATAATACTGAGCTAATGGTTATTGCAAAGGAAAATAGCACTGGGATCAATATTCTATACAGTGCAAGGCGATACCTCTCTCTCTTTTAATCACCTCATTGCAGAAATGGCATTGAAATTTGAAATCTCATTTTCTCCATTTGTACAAATTGAACATAAATCACTATGAGTGAGGGGAGGTGGCAGGCAGCTTCACTCTTTGCGGGATTGCATTACTAATTAGTGTTGGGCTAAAGCAGTGCACCCGACCGGGAGAGGCCTTGCTAGCTAGACCTCTGGCCAAATGCACCGAGCTCTGGGTAGGCTGGACAGCGAGGGGAGGGGCCCCTCCTGGCTGGTGGGGAATGGGTGAGGCCGTGGTCAGCCCTGCAAGAGACTGAAACAAAGGGCAAGAGGCATGTCAGACCCTTGCTGGCTTGTATCATTAGCTTCTGTGCTTGGATGGCAGCTCCCCACCAATCCCCTTAGATGTCACGGGGGTCAGAATGTAAAGGACATCATGTCCCCAATAAGAAGGAAGTGAGATGTCAGCTTCCAAGCCTTGCTTTGTCTCTGTCTGTAGGAGTAGGGCTGGGGCACCAGAGGGTGGAAAAACTGCTCGGCGTGGGCACCGCTGTGTTCCCTCCCCAAGCCTGCTACCAACACCCGTCACCACGGCCTGCCCTCCCTCTGTCCTTCCTTTCCTTCGTTCCTGGACCTTACACACTTGTACCGAGTGTCTGTAACAGCTCGAAGCTGGGTGACAGATGTTACCTGCCAAGGATCTTTAGAGGTGTCAAAGGGCCTCTCCTGTTGTCCGCACTTCACCTACATTTTCTCGGTGTTACTTACAGTGCATTTGACTTACTAGCTATGGGCTTATCGTGGGGAAAGAGTTCCAGACTTCTTTCTCCCTCCCTGGGATGAACTATCTCATGGCCTCGAATTTCTGCACTGGGCAGGTACCGGGAGAGAAGGCCTTATGTTAAAGGTGACAAAAGGTTGGTGAGCTGGTATCTGAAATACGGTAACGGGGAGAAGAGGGCAGTGGAGCAAGGTGTCAACACAGCTTCTGAAACTGTTGGATTTAGGACCCTTCCTTGAAGATTTGGGAAGATACAACAACATGGAGAAGAGCTGTGCACACAGGGCCCTTCATCTGTCTTTGCAGCTGGCCACTTACCCTTTTTGCTTGGAGTAAATAACATTCTGCTGGGTGATTAATGGAGGATGTTTAGTTCATTAAACTTGGTACCCGGAGGGCAGGATGGACCGGTGAAATATTTATATATGTACATGTAGGGCTGCTCTCGTAAGGGACAGTGTGTGCAGATTAGCCCAAAGTGGGGCAAGCTGGTGTCCATAAGGGCGGGGCCTCAGCACCGGCCCCTGACAGTAGCATCCGCTGATGCAGCCAACAGGTCACCGCTGGAATGAAGAAAGGAACCTTTTCAGTCCCCGCCAGGAAGGCCATTGAGGAGGCCTCGGTGGCTCCTGCCATGGCTAAACAGGACGGCCAGCCAGTGTCACAGACAGTCAGGCACCATTCCAAGCACACTTCTGCCCTCCTCCACAAGCCACTCCTTCCTGCCTGGGGAGAAATGGGGGGTGGGGGTCCCATAAACTTACCAACACCCCGGGGAATTTTCTATCTTTTTCCTTACCCTTAGCAGTGGCGGGAGGAGTTAAAAATAGGAGAGCTTAGGGGGGAACACTGGAAACAAGGTTCATTACCTAAGGTTCCTCTCATCCATTTCAATAGATGAAAGCAAAGAAAATACAGCAAACCCCATCCAAACAGTAAGCAGGTGGCGGCCGCTAATAGAGAAGAAATAAAAACCTTTTAGAAATCAGAGCCAACTACAAAAAACACTGACAAAGTGGAATGAAAGTTCTGAACAATCAGTTCAAAGAAAAAGGTGTTTGAAATAAACCCTTAAAAACATTTCAAATGCTGAAGGAAAAAAAAAAAAAAGCTGCTTTAGATATTTGAAGCCAGGATGACTTAATCTGGAGAGAGGAGTTTTGGGATTCTACTTAAAAAAAAAAAAAAAATAGTTGATGGGTCCTGGGCAGGGGTGGAGGGGGGGTTAGGGGGGGCATCTGGAGAACAGACACACATCAGGTGCACGTGGCCTGCCCTGTTCTGATTGTCAATCTCAGGTCCATCACCAACTCCTGGGTTGACCTGGGGCTTTTAACCTCCTGTGCCTCCATTTGTCCAGCTATAAACTGGGGTTACTAATAGGCATGTCCTCTCCCCCTGACCCCAGGTCCCTGAGGAGGTCTAATAGGATAATGGCCTAATCCTATTGTTAGAGGACGAGTAACTGCCATTTTGTGACCTCTGCCTTTAGTGGCCAAGCAGAGAGCCTCCCAGAGACCTCTGGGGACTCTCCCCTTTTTGATGAGTTTTAACATTCATTCATTTCACCTGTGGTGTGCCTACTTCTTACCAGGTGTGGTACATGATGACAAAATGAGGAAAGCACACCGCCCCCTCCCTCAGGTTGGTGGATCACGGGTTGAAGGAGGCAGGCAAGTTAGCAGGTGATGCTAACACAGTGAGAAAGGAACTATGGGATGTCTCGGGAGCAGCGTGGAGAGGCCTCCTGAAGGAGGTGATGGCGGAGCTTGTTTCTAGCAGCAGGGCAAAGTGGCTGGGAAAACATCTCAGCTAAGGGAACAGCATGTATGAGGATGGGAGGAATGAACTTGGAGCACATCAGCAAGACTCTATGGCAAAGGAATTGAGACACGAAAGGTAGAGTGGAGGCAGAGGAGCCTGGAGCGGGAAGCGAGACCTGTACCAACGGGCGTTCGGGTAAGTCAGGGATTAGGTTCAGTTGCTGGTCTGCAGGGTGGCATTGTATTATTGTGGAGGCTTCCCAGTCATCAGCAATCCAGGGTCCTTTTAGTTTTCTGAGCCACCCTCCTTAGGCGGCTTCCATCTTTAAGTTTGCCTCACTGCTGAGGAAGAAAGGTCATATGGACATGGCAGAGGCACGGAGTAAGCTTTAGCACAGCTTTTCCCAACACAGGAGCAAGTGAGTGTGGTCTGTGACCATGATCTAGATGAGATTTGCATTGATCTTGCAACCACACCCTATCAGATATTCACACCTCACTTTTCTGTTTTCTGAAAGGGCTAGGAATCCAAAGGGACAGATGGGTGCACAGAAAAATACTTAGAGAAAAGGATAAGAAATGTAGAGATTTGCTGCAGTGAAAATAAAACCCAGGAGTTCTGAAACATAGGGTGACAACACACCCCAATTTACCCAGGGGAGTCCTGGTGTATGCCTATTGTCTCTGCATCCCTTGTTTAATAGTTTAAATAGTTTTGCATTTGTCCTCGATTTTACTTCTTTTATTACTTTTAACAAAGTGTGCCACTATTAATTGTTGGATTAAAATAAGCCAGGAGGAGCCGGTGGACCTCTGTTTTGTTTTGTGGGCTCCTGCCAAGGTTTTCATCCAGCTGTGTGTGAATTGCATGTTCAGTTGAATGGAGTTCTCATTTTAACTTGTGGTTAGGGCTGAAAATTACCAGGATGACCCATCTCTCTTTTCCCAGTTTGTTCCAGACCCAAGGTAATAAATTCCCCCTTCTCAAGTGCAGCAGGCAGGGTACTTGCTGGTGATGCAAAGAGTGCTCAGCTGTGAGCCCTGGGGGTCAGTAACTCCTCCTGGTTTTTGGTGCTGGGGACTGATGGATCATTTCAAAGTGGCTGGTGCTGCTGACTCTACTAGCTACTAGTATTGTGGCCAGGGCTGGGGCCCTGGGGGTGCAGCAAGCCACTGTTAGGAGGGTCTGGGCAAGCTGTGGAAAGTTACAGGGTCTGTGTGCAGACTATTGGTCCCATGCAGGAAGCCGTGTAAACAGCCCTGGCATAGAATGCTTTTACAATAGCAGTTTTGTCATTAATTATCATTTAAATCCACAACATTTAACTTTATTATTTTTTATTTCAAAATAAGCCCTTTTGGTAGCAATGAGGTCAAAAAACAAAAGTACATGCTTAACGAAAAATTAATTACTGAGTTTCCGTTTCTTACGAAAGTTGATGGACGTGTAACGTGCACAAAATATCAACATTTACCATCCTCTGTGGCAAATGACCACATGAAAACAGAAGACAAAATTTGCTAACAAAACAGCATTTAATTTTAAAACTTGGTGATTAAAAGACTCTCTTGTGGATGATGAATTCACGTATGAACCTGCAGAAGGTGGGTTTACAGATTCCTCTGCAAAGCATGATTTTTCATTTATTCGAGCAAATGACTTATTTTTTAAATTTCACTGATTTTTTTAAATTCCAAGCCCTCTTATGCATGTGCAAAATATGAAATATTTGCAGTTAATATGCTGGCACTTTAAACAGAATAAAAACTGCCAAATAGTTTAAGGCTGTCGATTTTATTAATGCTGTTAGATGCTTCATAAAGAAAATCAGTTAATTGCAATAATTGGGTCAAATGATTACTTCCAATTGAGGAAATGAAAATAAAGTTTCTGGAAGCTTATTCTGAAGAAGGTGAAATATCTGATCTTATGGTTAATACTAGTGTCAAATTCAGTTTTAGATGAACTTTTTAGTTTAACATTGAATATTAAATCATTAGTTTTTGTAGTGATAATACACATTCAAATTTTGGCAAAGCACAGCTTCACGCTACAAGCAATGTTATTACAAAATTAAGAGACTTATGAGGCAGAAATAGTCTTGGGATTTGTTTTGGTGTTCATATAATTCATCACTAAGCTGCAATGTTAGATCAATTAAAATAAAATTTGTAGGGTATAAATTTACAAATATTTTTGTGTATCCGGTAAGAGTAATCAGGCCACACAATTTTTCTGATGAAGCTGATGCTGAATATTAAAAAAATACTTCACTGAGGCAATGTGCACTGTTTCTTTGTTGCCTACCACCAATAGGGTTTCTAAAGATTTTTGTACCTTTCAAGAACTACTTTGTAAATCAACCTATGTGTTTTACTCTGGTATTGAACTTCTTCTGTAAGCAAAGTTGTAAATTTTGGTTGCATTTTATTCAACATCAGTTGAGTAACTTTAACCTAAATCTCCAAAGAATGGAGTGTTCAAAACCTTCATTTTAAAGCTTCTAATTAATTATAATTGTTGAAAACAATGCTTGCAAACAGGAAAAAATGAAATTTATCGCTAGACCAGAAAGAAGAAAACGTGAACAAATTCACTGTTGAGAGCTCAAAAATTATAGATTTCACTTTCAAACTTACAATTGCTTTTTGGAGTATCGTGATCTATTAGAAAACTCTTTTGATAGTGTTTTCACTTTTAATTGCGTGAAGTTATATTCTTTTCTGATGGGATGAAACTGAAAGGCTTATGATTTGGGAACATAGTGACAACTTATATGAAGAGTTTTTCACTAAAAAAAATCTGTGAAAGATAAGTACATGGGAGGTAAAAAAAAAGACAATATCGGAGAAAACGTCTGGGCTAAAATATTTACACATTTTAATATCAAAAACAGAATTGGAATACACTAGTAGAATTTGCTCTGAACTTACAAGGCATATTAGTAACTTTGAAGAAAAGTATTTTTCTCAATTAAAGATAATATAATCTACAGAGAAAATTCAATTGAGGATGTCAACAATCTCAAATTTATTAACAATAAAATGCAACTTTAGTACTTTTCGGTATGTAATACTTCAAAAAGCTTTAAAAATGCAACTTTGAGGAAGACTATATGCAATTTTAAGAAACAAAAAGGTTAAAAGATAAATCCATGTTAAAAAAAAACAGTCTTTTGGAAAATACCATGATGTAATAATATAAGAAACAAATCTGACTAAAAAAACCATTAAAATATATGAATATATGCCAAGTGCCATTCTACTAATGGCATTGTTTAATTTTTGAATAACAGGTTGAAAAAAATAAATTATTTTTAGTTTGCGTTAATGAACACAGATATACGTTATATTTATTTGTTGGGAATAATTTCATTTTGAAAACAGTTTTAAATAAAACTATTTTATAGTTACACCAATATAAATAAAATCAATGTATTGGTCAATAAGTTAATATTTTAAATTACAAAATTTGGATTATTCCTAGCACCTCCTTTACTCTCAGAAGTGCTCTCATTTGGTTGATAAATTATGTGGCCTCCCCAATAACAGGAATAAAAACTAAAGAAATACTCAGCAAGAAGAGATTAAAAAAAAAATGGATCAGAGAGTCAGAGTAGAGGAACAGAAACCCAAACCATGGAAGCACAGGGAGCAGGAGGGAGGGAAACAGGAAGGGAGATGGGGAGCCCCCAGGGTCTGGGGCAAGACTCATCCCCCCAGCCACCCTAGTACAGGCCAGAAAAGTCTCAAGTTCAGGCCAATTTTGCCAACTGCTGTTGGTTACCCATGTATCTCCTACCTTGTTTTTTGCCCTTCCCCCCTGTTCAAATGGAAGGGACCCCATACACAAGTCAGCTGATGTAGGCTATTGTTATTGATACAGTTCCACCCAAGGGCACCCAACAGAGCTGAGTGTACCAGGGTACACAGCCTGGTTTACGCTGGTGAGGGTGGGTCACAGGGAAGAAGCAGGAGTGAATCCCGGAAAATGGCCCCGTGACTTCATAATACAGGGTTTCTCTGGTGGCAAGTAACCCCCCCTTTCTGAAAGAAAGAATTTGTCAGCTAGACAGACAATGCTCACAATTGTTGATTCTTCCATTCACTGATTCATCTGCGCAATCATTCATTAACTCAGTCAACCAAGAAGCATTTGTTGAGTGCTTAGTATGTGCCAAGTGCTTTGTGAGGCACTAGCTAGGCACAGAGTGGAATAAGGCAAAACTCAAAGGTTTAGTAGTTCCTAGTTCCAGAGATGGGCAAGGAGGCCACCAGTTAGAGTGGAGGCATGGAGCAGGCTTTTAGGGGACTGGGGGTGGGGTGGGGGGGTGATGTCAGGTTCTCCAGTTGAAATAAGCCTCTCCCCCTCTTCCCCCTCTTCCCCCTCTTCCCCCTCTTCCCCCTCTTCCCCCTCTTCCCCCTCTTCCCCCTCTT
>NW_017731359.1:2504556-2520008 GCF_001890085.2 Hipposideros armiger | reverse complement strand
CTTTCCTTCCTCCCTCCTTCTTCCTTCCCCTCCCTTCCCCCTTCTAGCCCCCTACCCCCCCCCATGTTGTCTCACCTGGAGGGGTTTTATGTCAGAATGCAGGTGCCTGCCCTTTACTTTTGATATTTTCAGTGGTAAAAGAAGAGCAGTAATGCAGATCCCCCAGAATGACTCGCTCGGCTCCCTTGGTGTGGTTTCCAACTGTTGTTTCATTCCTGCCTGGTCTCAGACAGTGTCCTGGAAAAACTTTTAGGACCCAGTAGCAGTTTCCTGTTCCAGGTTCCTCGTGTGTTGTTTCTGGGCACAGAAACAAATCCAATTCAAGCAAATAATGCTGTCATCGGGATCCTGTGCAGGCGTCGGAGGGGGTCGGCCTGGCCAATGGGGTGCTATGTTTAAAATATCTTGAGATCTTCAGAAACATTTGTTTTTATTCACAAGTGTTCATTTGATGTTTCCCTGACCCACGCCGTTTCCCTATGGGCTTAAGCTCCGATTTGTTAAAGAAACAGATGGGAAAACCAGTTCAATTTGTGTTTGTTTTAGCATTTAAGACAGCTTACCAGGAGTTGGTAGAGTTTGGACGTCGCAGATAGTGACACATTATAGTTAGCAGGCCCGCGAGGGAGTAGAATCACGTGACCAATTCAGAGACGTGGAGGCAGGGACCTGCCCAACTCCACGGAATAAATCGCTGGTGGCACTGGAAATGGAACCCCGTGACTCTACCATGGACTCATTTAAGTAGAGTGGGATGGTCCACGGTAGGCCAGGAGCCTCAAGTGTCAGGCCGATTTTGACAGTTGCTTTTGGTTTCCCATATATCTCCTACCTTGTTTTTTGTCCTTCCTCCTTAACAAATGCAAGCGACCCCAAACACAGGTCAGTTAATGTAGACTACTGTTATCTGACATAGTTCCACCCAAGGATACCATCCAAGAGAGCTGAGGAGTGCCCCAACCCATAGGCACGTTCCCTGTCTGAGCCTTACTCAGACATCGGTGTATGGAGCAGCAAGAGGACCAGCTGGGCATGCCATTGTCAGAATTAGAAGGTTGGGTAGGCAATTTACTACCACCAAAGTGGGCTAACTCACATCCTTAAGATCTTAGATGCTCTCCGATGTCTCAGCTTGGTTCAGGGCCTTTCCCAGGCTACGAATAATTGTAAAGATTCAGGCAGTTTCTTAACTCTGCCCTTCTCCACCCAGGGAACAGAGACATTTGAGTCTTCTGTATGTGGGGTCCTCTCTAGGCAGGTTGCTAGTATAATGCCTTCGCTCTAGTTCCCTCCCACCTGGTCCCCGAGAGTACCAGAACCTAGAAAGGGTCCCCTAAGCGCTCCTTTCACCACCACCACCCAAGTTGTTGGACCTGCAGCAAAAGGTAGACCTGAAGACGTGAGGTTGACAGAGAATCATGGAGGGGAGGTCTCTCTTGCCCACATGTAACAGACACAGGGTAAGAAGAGCCTACCTGGGCCCATCCCTTTGACTGTGACCCAGACTGGGTCACATCCCAGTGGCCGCAATCCACCCTCAGAAAGAGGCGCCTCCAATGCCACACTTGCCGCTTTGTAAGAACAGCTCCGAAAGCAGTTCCAGTTCCACACACACAGAGCAGTCAAGATTCCTACGCAGCACAGTTAATTGTTGACTATGATAACATATCTTGTTATCAGTTTTTCTTTAATGAATTCCTTAATAGATGTCATTAAACGTTAAGTGCTACATTACTTCCTCTAAGAAGAAATATTTAAGGAAACTAGACACCAAAAAGTGTCAACGCCCTGCCTCAGCTGTGAGTGCCGTCCTTAGCAGTCACAAACCACACTTTGGAGTCCCGTTCTCCTGTGGTGTGCTCATGTTAGTGTCTCTGGCTTCTGAGAATATGTGTCTTTGAGGATAAAATTTGACGCTACAAGTAGCTGTTTATCCAAAAAAAGAGACAGAGGACTTTGAATTCTAAGAAAGTCACTGGATCCCATAGGAAACACATAGCCATGATGAGAAATAGATAAACAACCTCAGTTTGTCAGCACCCTGTGTGGGGAATTAAACTCACAACTTCCATGTTAATGACACTTTCTCATTTAATTTCCTGTGTGCCACAATGAAAATACGTCCGTGGAAAGTGGAATTTCTCTCCATAGAGCTGTCTTATTAAGTGAATGTGTATGAGGTTGTACCTGTCAAAACAAGGTTCCAGAAGCTCATTTAGAACTGTAATTTGGTGCTGGGGGGAACTGAGGGGACTGTACCACATAGGTCTATCGCTATTTTCTCTATGTCGTTATTGCTATTAGTAGTTGGTTAGTCATTAGCTCTATGCTTTAATTATTAATACTAAGAGCTGGACTGAGCACCAGCAGCCTGCTCTTGCTGTGTACATCACGGGCCGTTCTAGGTCATCAGCTTAGTGGATGACAAGCTAAATGGAAAGGCGGGTGTAGACCAGGCAGCAAGAAGCAGCAGGCCTGGGGAGGTCTCGTTACAGGGGTGGACTTTCGGCCTCTAGACAGGCTTACAGAGTAGACAGTGCATCAAAGTCCCCATGAAGTGAGCAGAAGTGCACATTATCTGTAGGAGAACTGCAAGAGTCAAATTTTCTACTCAAGGTCAAGTGTGCCCCAAAGATGGTCAGGATCAGCATCATCTGGGAACTTAGTCAAGTGTAGTCTCCGGACCCATCCTGGACCTGGTGAGTAAGAACCTGCATTTTTACATAATCCCAGGGTGATGGATATGTACATTAAAGTTTGAGGGCCACTGCTTTAGAGTAGAGTGATTCTCCACCTTTGCTGCACATTTGAATCTTGTCAAAAGGCTGGAAAAATCCTCATGCCCAGGCCTTACCTCAGGCTAACAAAATCAGAATCTTGGAGATTGGGACTAGGTCTGAGCATATTTTCAAAAGACCCAAGTGATTTCAGTGGGCAGTGAAATTTGAGAACCTCTAATCAAAAAGCCTGTGACACTAGATTAACTTAAAGTCATTCCAGAACTTTGAGAACTCATATTCTAATACTTGGAATAGATCTGAGACCATTGTATGCATACAGGTGATCTATGCCAACCTGGAAGCCGCCCTTTGGCTATCCTCCCCGCCCTCTCCACGCCCATGTCCAGCCTCCTCCTAGGGCCCCCCACACCTTAAGAATGCTTCACTGACCTTCCTGGGCCTTGTGTTTTCTTACTTACCCCTCCCCACCCGCAAAGTCCACTCCGGGCTTTTGTTTTGTTGCTTGTTTTCACCTCCCAGGGAGAGATCACCTGGTTAGAATTCCTCTGCTTTTAGTGGTTTGGGTTATCTAATGGAGGTAGCAGGGCTGGGTCAGGGAAGAGACTTGGGGGCCTTGCTCTCTGCACCCTCATGCACTTAAACAGCGACCTCTAAATATGAGGACTTCACCAACGTTTTGCTTTTAGGAAAACCTTCATTTCTTATCCCTCCCATGATGATGCTAATACCTACCCTCTACTTTGTTTATTAAATTCTGAAGCACTTATTTCATAGTTTCTTATTTCCTTCTCCTCCTCACTATGTGATCAGGCCAGAAAGGAGACCACTGTTATGGAGGCCAATGGATGAGGTCGTAGATGACCCTATCGAAAGGCAGATTGAGCAGAAAACTGGATTTGTGATTGGAGCATGCTAGAGAGATATTCTCCCCACCTTTGAGAGAGACTGTTAGTTGTCCCCCTAAATGCTTTCTCCCTTCTCTCATAGTAATACGACTTCTCTGCTAGGCACGTTGCTGCTGAGAATAAGGACCGCGTCTCCCAGTCTCCCTTGCAGGCAAATGTGAACATGTGACTAACTTTGCAAGTCGTCTTCCAGGAACCTTCCTTAAGAAACAGCTTATGCATACTATAGTGCCCTTTCTTTGTTCCTTGCATCACCCTGCTGCTTGGAATATATGTAGTTGCAGCCATCTTGGACCATCTCTTGGGGAGGCTGCAGCTGTGAGCTGGAAAGGACTAGGGTTCTTGAGATGTTTGAAGTACAGAGTCATGGGCCACTTCCATTCGGATTGTATTTACGTGAGCATGAACTGAACTTCCGTCTTGTCAAAGTCACGATTGTTCTGGCCTGTCGGATGCTTATAACTGAGCCTAATCTCAGCTGATGCACCACCTAAAGTTCTGCATTCCACTTCTGAGGGTGTATTTCTTTGGATGTTACAGACTTGTACACTCAGGAAAGATCTGATAAAATACAGATTCCATAAGACAGGCTCATAAATATTTATAAGCAATGTTGTTGAGTGCGGGAAAGGTGTGTGGACAGCACAAAAAGGCGGGAGGCAAGTGGGGAGAGCTGAGGAAAATCGACCCTTTCCCCATTCTGCCAGCTGCTCTTCTGGGACTTGTCTTGGGCCCACAAGGACATGAGCTGATTATCTTGGCTACTGTTACCTTGGGGTTTTTTTTCAAATTTTTTATGAAAATTTACAAACACATAGAAAAGTTGTAAAACCGTTTACAGTGAACACCCATACACTCACCACCTACAGTCAGCTGTTAACATTGGAACATGCTTGCTTTATCATAGTCTGCCTTTCTCTTCATCCCTCTGCCCATCCTTCAATCCGTCTCTTTAAAAATTGTATTTCAAAGCAAGTTGCTGGCATCAGAACTCTTCCCCCTGAATACTTCCCTCCTACCTAAACTTTGTTCATTTTTAGCTTCTTCTCTGCTCCTGTTCAAGGCCATATCCTGGTACGAAGGCGAGCGGAGCTCCAGGACCAAGAGCCCGGGCCTGGAGACCTCAGAGTGCTCGCGCCTCTGCCCGCCTCTGAAGGTACTGGGCAGTTCATGGGAGCTGCTGCCGAAGTCAGAGATGTCCTTCTGGAGAGACCCTGCCTCCTCCTTCTCACTCTTAAACCTGCTCTCAGGTTGCTCTCTAGATCTCCCCGAGCCCCGTTGGTCTTCCTCCTTGCCTGACTCCTGCGTTTCCTCTCATGGCTGACTGAGGTATTGGGTTGTCGGAAAAGTCATGACGCATTTTTTTGCAAGGAAAAACATAGAAAAAAAATACGTCATGACTTTTCCCAAAGCTCAACCCCCCCCCCCGCCCCCCATTGACCAGAAGATTCTCTGTCCTCTTTAACTGGATCTTCTCCATACGCTCTTCAGTGAGGCCTGCCTCCCTTTGTACCATCCTTTGGGCATCTTTAGGGCCAGGTGTTCTGTACCTGTTGGGTCCTACCCACGTCACCCTAGAAAATCAGCGCAAAGCTCAGGTTGTGTTCTGTGTTTCCCATCTTAGTGCTTCCTATGGTTGCAACTCAGGCCTCATCAAAGCCTCAGGCTCTTGAGCACCCTACCTCCCATCCTCTGGAAACCCCAGAATATCAGACCTCCTGGCGCTGAATGGGGAATGAGGAATTCAGTACTCCGTCCCAAAGTTTTCTAGTGACAACAGAGTACCTGGAGGGGCCGCTGGTTGAGGACTGACAGGGATCACCTAAGCACTCTGTGTACATGTATAGTATCCCGTTCTATCCCTCCAATAACACTTTGAGGTGGGTACTTTTACTTTTCTTCCTTTTACAGGTGAGGAAATAGACGCAGAGAAGTTAAGTAACTGGCCCACATTTACAGAGGGAATAAAAGTCTCTAGATGTATTTTTGTACTGGGGAAGCTCAGGTTAGAAAGAAGGATTTTTGTGGGGAGTTAGACCCTAATGCTTTATAGAGATACAGTTATATTTATATTTTCATACTGCTGGGTTTTCTTTTGTTTCTCAAGGCAGTGTGCTTCAAACTGGAATCTTCAGACCCCAAGGGTTCACGAACATTCTTGTGTTTTACTACATTTTCTTCTAAAGGGTTCTGTTCATTCTTCAGTGTTTGAGAAACACTGGCTCAGAGGCCAGGAGTGGGGTCTGTCCCTCCCAGCCTGTCCTCTCCTTATTGTCACGGCCCCAGGCTATAATCCAGGCCATTTCCGTGGCTCTGTCCCAGAAACTGCTTCGCCGGCCATTTGGAGTAATTTTCTTATCCATCTCATCTTCGCTTCGGGCTAGAAATAGAGCCAAAAAAGGAGGAGGAGAAAAGAAGGGAGAGGTTTACTCCAGGCAGGAGAAAGGCTTAAGTAGTGGCTCAGAGGCAAGAATCCAGTGGAGCATTCTGGGACAGTGGTGGACTCATCACCTGGGGTGAGAGGACTGACCAAGGTGGTAGCTGCACGAAGGTCCAAGGGCAGCTCGCCTGTAGAGCCTTGAATGCCGAGCTAGGGAGTCTGAGGACGCTGCATGCAATAGGGAGCCAGAGAGAGAGCAGATGAGGAGGACTCCACTAGGGTTCGGGTCTCCAAGTGAAACCTCAGAGGTGCCTGGCAGAAACAGGTAAGGCAGCTTCGGAGCTGGGAGAGAGTGAGGTGGTGGTGGCCAAGACAGTCCCAGCAGGCCTGAGCCCACCTTGCCTGGCCCGCCAGGGGAGTGAGGTGGGAGAAGAGGCCCTCTGGTTCATCCCCGTACTGTGGAAAGGAAAATATCAGTGCAGAACACAGCTCAGCTCTCAGACCCTAAATATAGTTTTGAGCCCTTCTCCTTTTGAAAGAACATTGTTTAATGCTGCTTCTTGAGCTGCCCTTTGCTTTGGTGCAGCATAAGCTGGAGAGAGAGAGAAAATAACTATTAACTCAGAGCACTGAAATCAGAGAAATGCAGTGGATGGTTCTAGGTGGCTCTCGCAAGCTCTGGAACCCTCCCTGAATTGCTCGTGCCTGCACTGGGACACCAAGAGCAGCTGGTCCCCTGACCTAGTGACCATGCCAGCCCTCGTGGACACGTTCCCATCCAGCCCTGCCAGCCCCTGTGAAGGTGAGAGCCTCCCGCTCCATCCCCTGGTATGGAAGTTCCTGCCATTATGTACTTGCCTTCCAGGGAACCTGAGTCAAACCAACACAGCAATGGCAAAGGGAGGGATGTACCAGGAAAGCAAACTTTCCCATGTGGACAAAGGACAGATAAGGAGAGAAGGACCCAGAGGCGGGTCAGGGACGAAGTTGGTCCCTAAGCCCCTTGGCGTGACTGAGCCCCAGCACAGCTGTGACATTAGCAGCCGGCATTTGAGGCACAATAATAATTCTTCAGATCAAAGCGGCTCTGTCTTTAGACAATTATAGTAAAATTGAAGCTCTCCTCTAAAAGAAACACATGCTCTTGTTGTGTTTTCCCCCTCCCCCTTCTTATTTTATTCTTTATGAACAAATTGGTTTTCAGGGCTATAGAAAGAACCGATTGGAAGCTTAAATTCTCACTGTCAGCCCAGGGGTGGATTCGCAGGGGTGGACATGGAACATCTGAACGCTTTTTTTTTTTTTTAATTGATATCCAAGAATAAAAGACAGAATGGTAGGAAAAGCTGATCAGGAATGAATAAGTCTCCTTCTAAGCTGAAATAACCCCCTCCCCCATCTTCCCTCCAGAAAAGCCGGACTGTAATTGCTTGCAATCACTCGGCACAAATTGTCTGCTCGTATTTGCTTTTTAATTTTGTATAATCTGGTCCATTTCACTCTCTCTGCCTTTGAGCTTAACCTCTCTCTCTCTCTCTCTCTCTCTCTCTCTCTCTCTCTCTCTCTCTCTCTCCTCTCTCTCCTCTCTCTCCTCTCTCTCCTCTCTCTCTCTTTTTCCCTTTCTCTCTCTCTCGCTCTTATCCCTTTTCTCTTCCTCTCTCTCTTTAATTCTTCAGGGCTGTTCAAAAAATTAGTAATAATTCCCACTGATATTTGATGGCTTTTACCAAGCAAAGGCACTCAGGGAAAAAAACACACACACACACACACACACACACACACACACACACACACACACACAATGGAATCGGTGTGGACTGCATCTGCTTAAATGTTCATTTCTGCATCCAAAGTATTCTTTATTTCAATGCATACACACTGTTTCTTAAGGCCTGGTAGACATTGTAATAAATAAATGGACTGACCCCACACTGAGCAAAGAAAAAGCCAGAACAAGAGAGGTGACTTGTCAGAGTAACTGTGCACCGTTTTCTTCCGGTTTTTAAGGTTTCTGTTCGCTGGCCCCGACATGTCCCCGCTTGCTCCCACTCTCATGGACACGCCTTCTGTTGAGCATGCAGCAAGGTCCACCCTGCCAGCTCCCCAGCCATGTTTGTCCTTGTCCTTCTGCCTGTGTTTTACTTACGTGGGGGAAAATGAACCTGGAAGGAGACACGTCAATTGGTGTGGCTTACTTTCCAATCATGTAAGACGTGACGGGGAGGGAAGGGCACATTTGGATGGAAAAGGAGTCCAGGGTAAAAATCCTCCATGGGCAGAGAAAAGAAAAAAACAAGGGCAAGATGTGGGTGTAGAGAGAAAGCAAACACAATGAAAAGCACAGGTTGTACTGGAAGCCATGAATGCAACGCAGACACAAATACGTACTTCCTGTCGGCACTATATGCCCTGGTCTTCTGAAAGAGAAATGAGGTGTCAAGAGAAAGAACTTCAGTAGAGCAGCTTGGCTAAGAGTTTGGTTTCTATCCCGCCTCTGATTCCTACTGTGGGTCTGTTTACGGCTTACTTCTCAGTACTTGCGTTTCCTTTTCTGGAAAATTGAGGTGACAAGATATGGGGTTGCTTCCATGAAATAACACATGTGAAGTGCATGGCACGTGCTCGGCGTGTTTTAAGTGCTCAGTAACTACTAACTACAATTATTACAGTTTAGTAGCCAATGAGTTAAGGTATCCGTCAGGGTTTAATCAGGGCAGTGGATCTGAGAGTGTTATGAAATAAAGAATTTAGTATAGGCAACAACGTTTAGTATAGGCACCATTGTGGCGGAGCTGGGGAAGTAAGTTCTAGAAGGAGATTTGGAGAGACAGAAAGCAGTCTCTGATTCGGTGTTTTCACTGGAGAATTCCAGCAAACGTTTAAAGAATTAACACCAGTTCTACAGAATTTCATCTAAAACGAAGAAAAAGAAGCAACACTTCCTAACTCATTTTATGAAGTTAATATTATCCTGATACCAAGACTAGACAAAGATAGTCCAAAAATAGGAAAATGGCAGCCCAATATTCCTTATGAACATAGGTGTAAAAATTTTTAACAAAATGTAATAAGCAAGTACAATTCATCAATATATGAAAAGATATACCATATCCAAGCAGGGTTCATTCTAGGAATGCAAAACTAGTTAAATAGTCAAATGTCAAACAATATAATCCACCATATTGATAGGCTAAAGAAGGAGAATCAGATGAGAAAGAAAAAATGATATAATTCAATATCCTTTCATGATAAAAACTCAGAAAAATAGGAATAGAAAGGACTTTATTCAACTTTATAAAGAGCATCCACAAAAACCTACAGAGAATATTATACTTAATTATGAAAGGCTGAACGCTGTACCCCAAAGGTTAGTTATAAGGCAAGAATGCTCATTCTCACCGCTGTGATTCCACATAGTGCTAGAAGTTCTTGTCAGTGCGATAAAGCCAAAAAGGGAAATAAAAGGCACACAGAATGGAAAGAAAGAAATAAAATTTATTTGAAGATGTGATTATCAATAAAAGAAAATCCCAAGGATGCTCAAAAAGAAAAAAAAGATAATTAAAACCTCCAAGAATGAATAAGCAAGTTCAGCAAAGTCACAGAACACAAGATAAACTTGCAAAAATCGATTGCATTTCTAGAACTAGCAATAAATACATGGAAATCAAAATTAGAAATATACTGCCATTTATAATGGCTAAAAAATGAATGAACACTTAAGTTAGGTATAAATCAAACAAAACATGTATAGCATTTGTGTGTTGAAAACTAGAAAATGCTGATGAGAGAAATCAAAGATCTAAATAAATAGAAATACTAATTTCATAGTTTGGAGTACTCAACATAGTAAAGATGTCAATTCTCCTTTAATTGATACGTAGGCTCCACATAATTCCTATCAAAATCCCAGCAAGACTTTTTTTTTGGTAAATATTGGTAAGATTACGCAAAAATTTATATAGAAATTCAAAGGAACTAGAATAACTAGAACTGTTTTGGAAAAGAAGAATAAAGTGGAAAGAAATCAATCTACTCAATTTAAAGACTTCTTAGATGGCTATAGTAGTCAATGCTGTGTAGTATTGTCACACAGATCAATGGAGAATAGGGAACCCAGAAACAGACCCACACAAACATGTCCAAATGACTTTTGACAAAGACATTAAAGCAATTCAATGGGAAAAAGATAGCCTTTCAGCAAATGTAGATGGTACAATTGGACATCCATGGGCAAAGAAAAATGAACTACAACCTAAGTTCACACCATCTGCAAAAATTAACTCAAAGTGGGTTGCAGAGTTAAATGTAATCATAAAACCATAGAATTCTCAAGAAAAAAAAAGGAAAATCTTCAGGATCTAGGGTTGGGCAAAGACTTCCTAGACTTGATACCAAAACCCCAATCCATATAAGGAAAACTTGATACATTGATTAACAAAATTAAAAACTTTTTCTGTGTGAAAAGTCTTTTTAGGAGAATGAAAAGACAATCTACAGACTGGGAGAAAATATTTGCAAAGCACATATCCAAAAAAGGGCTAGTTTCTAGACAACATAAAGAACTCTTAAAACTCAACAGTAAACAAACAATTCAATTAGAATATGAACAAATGACATGAAGAGATATTCACCACAGATGATATACAAATGGCAAATAAGTACATGGAAAGTTATCCAATATCATTAGCTATTTGGGAAATATGTGTTAAAGCCATAATAACATATCACACACCTATTAGATTGGATAAAATAAAAAATAGTGACAACACCAAATGCTGGCAAGGATGCAGAGAAATCAAATGACTCACATATTGCTGATAGGAATGTAAAATGATACAACTGCCCCAGAATACAGTTTGGAAGTTTCTTTAAAACTTAAAATGAAACATACAGTTATACAACCCAACAATTGTACTCCTGGATAGCTATACCAGAGCAATGAAAACATATGTCACACACACACACACACACACACACACACACACACACCTATACATGAGTGTCTATAACAAATTTATTTGTAATAGCAAAAAACTGGAAACAACCCAGATGCCCTTCAATGGGTGAATGGCTAAACAACTGTGGTCCATCCATCCCATGAAGTCCTACCCAGCAATACAAAAAAAACTATTGATACATCCAATGACCTGAACCAATCACCAGACAATTATGCTAAATGGAAACACCCAATCCCAAAAGGTTACATACAGTCTGATTTCATTTATATAACATTCTTGAACTGATAAAAATTACTATAGAAATGGAGAACGGATTAATAGTCACCAAGGGTTAGGTACTGAGTGAGGCTGGGAGGAAAGTAGGTATGGTCATAAAAGGGCAGCAGGAGAGATCTGGTGGCCATGGAAACATTGTGTGTCTATGTCATTGTCAGCATCCTGGCTGTAATATTGTATTGGGTTTTGGAAGATGGTATCACTGGAGGAAACTAGGTAAAGGGGGACATGTGTTCTCTCTCTCTCTGTTGTTTTTACAACTGCATGTGAATTGACGATTATCTCCCAAAAAAAGCTTAATTAAAAAAACAAACAAAAATGAAAAACAGGAACTCAGTTATCCAGTGACTCCACAATCTTTCCCACATTTAAAATAAAATTAACTTTTTGTGTTTTCTCTAGTCTTATTTGGAGGAATTAACTTCCTCAGTATATGTCAACTATGTGTTTATTCTTTCATTTCTCCTGGCTTACTGATACCTATCAACAGGTAAATAAGTGTGACAGAAAAAGTGGAAGTGCTGCAAAAGCAGATGAATGAGTTTGATGAGCTGCAGTAATTAGGCAAATGAGCTTCTTAAGCAAGTCAGTTGGAACCATGTAGACTAAGATATTTATCCTCCCTGTCATTGTAGGCAGGTTTCAGTTGCTACTAATATGAAGCCTTATTGACAGGTTTCAATTAAGTTGGTTCCTTTATTGTTTAAAGCAGGGAAAAAAGAAAGTTTAGAGAGCAGACGATTGAACATCATTTTAAAAGTTTTTACAAAGAAGGAAAAATATACAGAAGCAAATGAAAATGAGATAATAATTGGGGGTGAGGAACAGGGCGAAATAACTTGACAAAAAACTCAAGAGTCAGAGGAGAAGCTCAAAGGTCAGAGGTAAAAGAATTCTGCTTGGGTGACTTAGACAGTAGGTAACCACTGTGGGGCTGAAAACATATCTAACAGGAAGAGAGAAAATGAGAGAGAATCATGAGAAAGAAAAGGAGGTTAGACAGAGAAATTTCTTGAAGGATAGATTTCCTTTTAGTTGGCTAAAGAGGGGACAGAAAAATAAACACCAACAGCCATTACCAGAATAGGTAATGGGTTATGATGACATAGGCCAAAATGACTCAGTCACCTTTCTGTGAAGCCAGCCTGTAGAAAGGGACAGAAAGTCCTATTCAACAACTGAGCTTACGGTGCCCCCTTCTTTAGCTAGTGTCACAGTCTTCCCAGGAGGCACTGGGAGGGAAGGAAACCACAACCAGTCTAGCTTGTCTCTTCTGAGCTAGGCTGTGTGCTAAGAATTTTTCGTCCTTTATCTCATTTAGGCATCACCATAAAGCAGGTATCACTTTCATTTTTTAGGTGACTGAATATGATTCAGAGAGGTTAAGTAGCTTGTCCAAGGTTATTCTGCGAAGTAGCAGATCCCCATGGAAGGAAACTTTCCAGGTCCCACAATGCCATCAAAGCCAGGTGGCTCAGGGCTGCCACTGCTGGTGGGACATTGTCTCCAGGAAAGGCCAAACCTCATTTTGTCTCCATCACTGGGGCTCAGGATTTCCACTCCCACTGGGGTCTCTTACTATTACCTCTTGACCCTCTAGGCTGGTTTGCCCATGGAAGAAAACTGTCAGCTTCCTCAATAAAAGTCCTCCAAAATTGGAAGGGACTGTGAGCTGTGGAGGAAGGGAGGGTTCAGGAAAGGGAGAGGAGTGGGTCTCCCTGTCACCCTTCACTTGTGGTAGTCCCCCTCCTTTTCTAACCTAAAACGATCACTGGATTCCGTTCCTCCTGAATGTTACCTCTCATAAGTCTGATCCCAGAGCCCCGACCCGATCCTTCCATTACAGCATGCTGAAGGGAACTTATGGGGCAACCCTCCGATCATTCAACTACTTTTGCCTGAAGGGCGATTATGAAACTTAAAGGGGAGATAGGCGGAGAACTATCAGTCCTTAAAGCGTATGCATATGGTTTTCAGTAGTTGATGCTTAGTAATTCTTGGTTAAATAAGTAGATTATCAAATGCAGCTTGATTCAATTCTTCCATCCAGGTAGAAGGTTAGAATGACATCTGGATCCCATTCTCCGGGCCTTTGGGCAGCTCTTCATTCATTTGGAGGTTGCAATTTTCATTTTGATGTCAAGGCAGCTACTTTTAGGACCTACACAGATGAGATGAAAGGTTGTGATTTTTGAGTGGCACCTGCTTACTACCATAACTAGCCGTGGTCTTTTAGATCAGGGTACATTGTCCCATGTTTCACAGTCTTTAGCGGTCAGTGCCCTGTGTCAAGAAAGTAACATTTGCCAAGGAGGTCCATTGTAGAGGTTTTCTAGAGGATGTCGCTCTTGTGACCCTTTGGTTTGTCTTTGTCTTTTTGCCTTGTGTAGTATGGAAGGTGACCTTGTATGACCACAAGGGCCTCTGCTGCCCAGATGAGGAAATAAAGGAGGAAGGGAGGAAGGGAGGGAGGGAGAGAGGGAGGGAGGGAGGAAGGAAGGAAGGAAGGAAGGAAGGAAGGAAGGAAGGAAGGAAGGAAGGAATCTCTTTAATATGGACATGAATTCCAATCTCTAGCTACTTTAAGAACTTGAAAATTTGAGAAAACATTTTTTTTTTAATTTTTCTTTTCTTTCCAGGGACTTGAAAAGAGACACGAGGAACAACTATAAAGTATCCCTGTCTCACGACCCTGCCACATCCTCAGGGAAAGGAACATATGGAAGGCTGTGGGACATCCTAGCAAAAGGCGTGAGAGGCTCCCGACTCTTGGGAAGAGCGCTGTCCCCCCCCCGCCCCCGTGAGAGGGCGAGCACCCCCAGCCCTCCATCTCCTCTGGACTGTGCAGCACAGCAGTATGGCTTCCCGTACTGAAGAAGTCTGACCAGCGATTTTTCCAGGTAAGCGGTACTCCTACTTCAGTTTCTAAGAAATATGAAGAATAAGAAAGAGGCAACGGGTTGTGGTTTATGAAGAGGCCCCCACCCCCTGGGTGGTCGTGCACTGGCTACAAGCATAAGTCATGCAGGGAGCCCCTGCCGACCCAGGTTAAAGGATTCCTCCTGTTGGGTCCCCTCGCTTCTCCCCAAATCAAACAGGTACCCTCTCTGAAAATGAATTGGTACCTGCTCCTTAACAAACACACCTTTGAGGGCAAAAAAATGCAATATTAAAACAAGAAGAAAATTACATGTGTATTTTCTCCTGACACAGTTTTAAAAGCTGTTTACAGCTGATTTACAATGCTCATAGTATTCAGCTTTTCATTTGAAATTCTAATAAGTCCTTTGAATGGGTCGGAGCTTGTTAGAAAGTAAAGGAAATGAAATGTCTTCATTGAACTGTGAGGTTTTACTGGCTTCTTCATGGACGCCCTGGGTCTCTCTTCAGTGTCACCTTTCTTTCCATGGAATGTTGTTGAGTTGATATAGGCGACAAAGACAGATGTGGAGTGGAAAGCGTAACTGTAGCGCCGTCATGCATATCCCCTTTATATAGCCACCTGGGTCTGTATTTTCTACCCATTACTTTGCATGTTCCTTTGACTCACGAATGAATTGGAAGAATTGTCTTTTTCCAAGAAACACTCCTCCAAGAACACAAAGGCAAAGTTTCTGTGAAGTGTTTGGGCCTCTCAGATCAGAGGTGCTATTTTTATGGGCTAATACGTTCACCTTTGTCCAAAAGCAAATGTTAGCTGATATGAAAGCCAGGCTTGTGGGTCTTGTGTCCTATCAAGAGGCCATGCTCTAGTTTTATGAGCTACCCCATCTGTGATGGGCACCAAGCAATGCCATAATGGTTTGCAAAAGACAGTTAAGTCAGAATTTGTGATGATCAGCATCCGCTTGTAAATCAGTTTTTAAAAAAATAAGTAGCATGTTCGTGGCATAAAAGGTCCAATTCTCATTTGGTCTGACCTTGGCAAAGATAAAGCAAGGTCCAAGTTAGTTTTCTATAGTGGGGGTTTTTGTTTTATTTTCCCCCTGTCTTATGCTCTAATATCCTAGCTCTCCCAACACTGTTATCATAAATGACGGAGAAGTCTTGAATATTTGCATAATATTATAAAAGATTTGTGACTGAAAGGATCGGATGTTACTTATGCAAACCAGATAGACATCTTATGTGTCCTAGTCACTTCTCATTCCTCTTCCTTAGCCACAATGTCCTCTTTCTTTGTGGGGGG
>NW_017731359.1:2463958-2504541 GCF_001890085.2 Hipposideros armiger | reverse complement strand
TAGAGGTGGGGGGGTTGTCGACCTTCTAACTTGGTAAAAGAAACAGTAATTATGAAGCTTTGAGTGTGAAGAATGAATAGGAGGTAAAAAGATTGAGATGTATAAATGGCTCTTTTGAGAAATTTGACTGTGAGAGGGAAGAGCAAGAGTCTCAGTAGCCACCAACTAACCTGAGGAAAAATTCTGGTGACACTGCTGAATTTGGTGGGTCTCATGGTTCCAATACTTTCTCCTGACATTCAGAGAACACATGAAATCCTCATGAGGTATCTATTCCCTTTGGATTGGTGTCAGGTTCAGAATTCAACCTAGTTTTATTAAGTCTCCTGAGTTTGCCTCAAAGAACCCACTGTCTTCTTATCATCTGTAAAATAATTTCTGGTTGAATAAGGATTTTTTTCTCTCTAGAGTAAGTAAAAGTAACAGGTGCCTGAGATAGCGACTAAGGCATGGTAGCATCTTATAGCCTCTTAGGATGTTCCAGTTTTGTATTGTTACCTTACAAACCACCCCAAATTGCGGTGAGGGTGTGTGGGGGGAACAACAATGATTTTATTATGCTCACAGGTTCTGTGGGCCTAGAATTTGGAGAGGACTCAGTGGGGATATTCCGTCTCCATCCATGGTGTGTAGGGCTCAGTACTGGTTAATCGAGAATAGATTCTTGGCTTGGTTGGCTCCCACCGCTGTCTCTGCATGTGACAATATTTCTGGCACCTGAGGAAGTTGAAAAAATGTCTTACCTATCTTGTATTGCCTGTGTGCCTTAGACTTTTTAGTGTCTTTCTGCCAGCAAGAAGAGTTCATTATATTTTTAATATGATTAAAAAATTAAAATAAAATGGTGATTTTTTTTTAATATACAGACGTTGATGAAAGATGTGTTTTTAAAGCAGTAAATTAAAATCTCATTAATATTTCAGTGAGAATATTTTGTGCTTATCTGTTTCATCTCTATTTTTGACCTATGGCTTAGAGTTCACAGCATGAAGGAGATGGTGAAATCTGTTCACCATAAAATGTTAATTATAAGTAAATTACAGCACAAACGTTCAATCAGCCACATTAATTCTACATAAAGTGAATTATTGTAGCAGAAAATTTTGAAATGTGACTGAATTTTGTAATCTTCAGTTTCCTTTTTCTACCACTCCCCTCAACCTTGATTCCCATGTATTTACCCCAGAAACCCTGAGCTCTTTGTGTAGTCTTGAGTTTATTCCCCTCACCGTGTTTTGAAAGTTAAATACAGTGTGCATACCACATCTCTCCAAATGATTCTGAATTGTACATAACTCTGTGTGCCCCATGACAACTTAAATGAAAGCTTTGATATCTTTCAAGCAGATATTGGGATTTTAAAACGAAGGGATTGGGTTTGTCATATGAAACAATTCTCTCCTAAAATATAAAATGTCTTCCTATAGTGTGTGTGTGTGTGTATGTGTGTGTGTGTGTGTGTGTATTTGTCATTTTATAATATATAACATATTATAATTTACATAGAAAATGCTTAAAACATCCGGACTACATGTGGCTCATTCTGACAACTAAGTTAATTGTTCATTAATAGCAGAAATACTGATGCTTCCTTGAACAAGAATGCCTCTATATGTTAATTTTATAATTAGAAATAAGGATGCTGCTTATTATTAACAGGCTATTTAATGCAATGACTAGATGCCATTAGGTACTGAACATAAGAGAGCCCACAGATTTTGCAAAATGCTGAGGGGGAGGGGTCTTTATTACTTGGTGCAACTAACTGAAGTCAAGTAACAAATAGGCTAACGGAACTGCATCATGGGGGTTCACGACTCCTATTGCTCTCCGGTCTGAAGTATTTTGTGATGGATCTGGTTTGCCTCCTTCCACTTATCAAGGTCTAGTGTGTTCCTAGTGGATCTAAAAAATTGATGTTGAAAATCTGTGTCACAATCTGGAGGACCCCCATTTCAGACCCCCAACTCAGAAGCCGTGAGCTCGCCTGGGCTCATCTCATCCACGGTGGCCATGTTATTGCTCAGGTATCTACCCTGTGATCTCCTGAGAACTCCATGACCTAGTGGAACTCAGAGCATCACACATGGGACATGTGTTGTTGCCTACCAATGTCTGACGTCCGTGTGAAGGATCTGTGTTTCTGTTAGTCAAAGGTAGAGTCTTTGTTTTCTCAGATAAGCCATTCCGTTTACTACTCAGGAAACTCGGCAGAAGGCTGCTGCAGCCAAGAAAACCAGAAGTGCTTTATAGGCTGCATTAATAAGGAAGCTGCAGAAATGGGAATCATAGTACTATCAAGAGAAAGAGACTCCCACCATAGAGGGATGAGGGAAGGCATTTCCAATTTGCTAATGGCAGAAGCTGTTAATCTGCAAATGTATGCGTGCAGGCCTTGGTGAGCCCTCCTCTGACATGCTCAGAAAAGCCCCAGGATTAAAATGTCCGAAGAGTCAGAACTAAGGGTCTGGGACCATTAAGAGAAAAGGAGCATCAGCTTCCTAAGAGACTAGATCTTCTAAAGAAAATAGCAGAATAAACAATGTACAGCAGTAAAATTAAATGACAGCTGCTTTCATTTGAAACCATAGGCAAAACAGGTTTTTTTGAACTAAAGATGTGTGATGCTTCTGTTATGATTTTCTTTCTCTTCTTTATACCTCAAGTTCCCATCCTTGAGAACTTGGGCTCTTAGCATCTTCTGACATGTACTTTTCTATTATGTAGAATATCATTCAAAGCACATTCACAGCAAGGTATTTGAAACCTATATATTTTTGATAGAATAATGACTATTGTTTTTATGAAAATTATACATGTTAACTTTGAATACAGTAAAGTACACAGAAGAAAGCAGGATTTCACTAAATATTTCACCACTCAAAAATAGTCATCTTTCAGATTTGGTGGCCATGTCCCCAAGCATTTGTTCATCATGTATATATAGAAAAAAAAGAGAGAAGGTTGAGACAGTAAGAGAATAAAAGGCTCAAAGAGAGTGAGATTTTAAAAAAGGGATTATGTATGACAAAGGCAGGAAGCATTAAATGTAAAGTTAGTAGACTTCATTATATGAGAATTTAACAGAAAACATTATAAAGGTGAAACTGAAGGAATTTCTCATCCTTAGAAAATAATATTTTTCATTAGAATATAGTTCTTAAATGATCTATCTTTAAGACAAAAGGTTAAGAAAAAGCTGTGTCTAGATTCATTACTGTTTTTTTTACTTCATGGTTAATATTACTCTGTATTGGTTGACACCCTGCTTAAAATGAGAAAATTAACACAGTTACCCAATTTCCTTCCCCTGTCTCCTGATAGTTATTGGTTATTGTTTTACTTTGTCATAGTTTGTAACATTTGTCATCTTGTTCTGAAACCGTAAATGCTGTATTTATTTTGTCACGTTGTTATATTTGAATAACAATTCAGTACTCAACTCAAGTTCTTTAGGGTTCCTCAAGCTTGTTTTTCAAATTTGATTTCTCTTTCAATCAGATGAATTTTATTTTTAAGTAGACTTTGAAAAGGTTTTTAGATGCCATATTCTAGGTTTTCGCATGCTTGAGAATGTCGGTTGCCTTTATACTCACGGAGCAATGTGAAGGTACAAAAAATACAATAACAAAAAATAAACAAGAATAAATGAATAATTGAAAGGACACGTTAGCTGGCTATACATTTTCCAGGTTATACTTTCTTTCCCTTAGAAATCTGTAGACCTTTGTCCGTTGTCTCCTGGGACTGAATACTGTCTTCTAACCGCAGAGTTGTCATTCGTATTTTGTTTGAACGGTCCATGGGCTCATGGATCCATACTCTGAATTCCTTCATACTGAAGGTTCTCTCACTGTTACGATTGTCTCTGAACATCAACTTGACTGGCTATGATATTCTGTGGAGCATACTTTTTTCTTTAGAACCTCGAAAATATTACTTGCTTGTTTTTGGGGATTAAATGCTATGGAGAAAACAAGCTCAGCTAATTTTTCTGGATATAGAGAACTTGATTTTTCTACTTGAATAACTAAAGAATGTTTTCTTTATTCCCTAAACTCAGCAACTAAACCAAGATATGCTCAGCATGAACTAATTTGTATCTGTTTTTCTGAAACTATACTCTGCCCTTAGATTGATCTAGCTATTTCTTCCTCTTTTAAGGCACACTATTTTCTTATATATCTGATTTCCCCAACACCTATTGTATTCTCTGTTCCAGGTACATTGATTATTTTTCCTTTTCCTATAATCTTCCTTATTTTTTCTCTTTTTCTTTTCCTTCACTAGGATTATCTCAAGCCTTTCTCTTATGCCCCTAATTCTATTTTCAGTCATGCCTATTTTATTCTACCTATGTTAAATTATTTATTAGTTATATAATGATGTTTTGATCCTCAATTTGCCTCCTAAGCTCCACAGTCTCTTTTTTGATGCCATTATGTTATTTTAATAGCTTACCATTTAGCAACTATTTTAATAAATTTGTGCCTATTAAACTGTTTGATAACATGAAGTACTCAAAAATAATTTTTTTTTCTTCTTGGGTTGTATTTTCTTCCAGATGGGTGTTCCACCTCTCTTTTGCATGTCTTATTTCCTTTTTTAATGTTATTTTTCTTAACATGTAATCTTTTGAGATCCTGGTTTAATGTGGGCAGATCTTTCATTAGCTTCATCACCCTGGATAGGCTCTGGGCATATTGATATCTATCCCACCTCACATACACCAAGACTGTGAAAACCAAAATCCAAATTTGCAGATTTGGCAAATATCCCCCTTGACAAATGCCTGTGGGATAAAGAGTGTCCCTCCTGCTCCACTTCCCTTCACAGTTCTGACAGCTCCTTTAGATTCACCTGCTCCTTGATCCCTCGTCAGGTCCTCAGTGCTTTTAAGGTCTTTTTTACTAGTTTATCCAGCATATGAAGTTATTTGCAGCACACGGTCTAGTTTAAAAAAATTAGTTTGCCATTATTGAAAGTGGAAGTCCCTTCATGTTTTTTATAATTCATTCATTCATTCATTCATTCATTCATTCATTCATTCGTCTTGTTCTCCCTTAATACGTGCAGCCCTATAGATAGATCTTCATGCTGATGGATGCTGGGTAAATTCTTCTTGACCTCTTACTTTATCTGTGACCTCTCTCTTCTCACCAGCAGCTTTATGTGCTCTATCCTGTTGCCTGTGTTCTGAGTGCTTTGAACCAGGGAGTATTCTGATGGGCTTGGTCTCAGAGAACCAGGAGTTCTGCCCCTTTTCCTGAGATTGTGTTCCATGTCCTTCATCAGGGTTCACTTCACCTAGTTGGGAATATTATCTGATTACCTTGGAGTCCTCCTTCTAAAGCCCAGACTGAGCCCAGACAGGTTTCCCTGCCCCAAATAAGATTGTGGTTTTATAGTGATGGGTAAAGAGCTTCTATCCTTCAAATTACTTTCCCGACTCAACCTAATATGCCTGTGCACACCTTCAGTGTGTTTCTCTCCAAGCCGTGAGGGGTTCAGGGAAAGTTTTAAATATGTTCTCTACTTCTGTCTCCCCATCCTGAGGTTCAGGGTACAGTTGAAAGCAGCATGGAGCCACATCAAAATAGTTTCCTCCCCTTCCTAGCTGATAGGTTTTAAAGTTTATGGCTTGAGGTTGCATCATTTTCTTTGTTTGACTATTGCTGCTGAGCACCTTGCGGCTTTTTCACTACTTTTTGTTCCTTTTATTATATATTGGAGCAGGGAGATGCCGTGATCCAAATTCACATTCTCACCTTCCCCCCAAATCTAAGATTCTGCATTTTAATAGAAGATACCTTAGCAATAGCAATGCTATACCACATAAATGACCGTAGAGCTTCATTTGGGTTCTCTCAGAAATAGGACCTGAAACAAGTAAAGGTAGTTTATTTGTATGATGGTGCCAGGAACTAAGAGAAACATGGGGACGCAGAGGGAAGAAGAAGATGGGAATGAATATCGTATTAGCAAGCAAGTTGCCGTCGTGGGCTACTAGAGCTTAATTTTACCGGCAAAACTCAGGGAAGAATTTAGAACCCAGACTTCACAGTTACTCCGCCCAAGGGAAAAGGGAGCTGGTGCATTTGCGGCTAACTCCTGTCATTCGTTGGCTGAAACCTGCCCCCAGGGGTGGTAATTCCCTTTCACTTCCTGCCTACTGCATGCATAGGCCTAAGTGGTCAAGGAAAGATCTCGATAAGACGTAGGTTCTAGGAGTTGGAAGCTGGGCTGCCATGCTCTGAAAGTGGTAAAATCCAAGGGAAGACGGCCAGAGCATACCATGTGACTGTGAATTTCAGGCATCGTGGGACTTGGGTGGAGCAAGATTGGGAGGAAGGAGAATTACCCCAGGGCTGCTCAAAGGGTACCGCTTGGGTGGTCTCTACTTAATACCAAGTATAGATCATGGGCAGTGGCCCCTTGTATTTCATATCGTTATAACATCTCTTCAAATTTAATGGAGGCACCTATAGAAAAACTATCTTGGGAGGCTTAAAAACAGGTGAGGGAGAGCTATTTTAGTCAAAAAAGTTGGATACACTATGGACACTTCTTAGAATTATACATATAGTATATATATAGTGTGTATATATGTACACATAGAATTACATATGTACACGCACATTTAAATTACATTCATTATATGTGAACAGAGGTGAGCATAGGATAAGGTGACATACAAAATGAATGTGTATGATGTTGTATGTTGCAAGCGTGCTGTATGGACACATCTACCGACAGCATCAAGAGCATTGCTGAGGGCCGGCCGAGTGGCGCGATGGTTAAGAACTCGCTTGGGATGCCAGAGGGCCCCGGTTCGGATCCCACATATGAGGGCCAGTGACACTGCCCTCTGCAGCTAAGATGCTGAACAACAGCTCAACCTGGAGCTGGGCTGCCATGAGTCGCCGGCGACAGCGTGGGCTGCACTCCCTGTGGCAGTGGATTGCCATGGGCTACCGTGTGTGGCCAGCAGCCAGCGTGAGCGGCCAGCAGCTGCAGTGAGCGGCCGTCCAGAAGCCGGCGACTGATCTGCCTCGCCAGAGAAGAGCGCAATGATGGTGCCAACTTGGGCCAGTGAAGCAACATCCTCCACAACTAGATTGAAGAACAAAAACAAAACAAAACAAAACAAAAAAAGAGCATTGCTGAGTTGCATCCCCATGACTTCCTGTCTAACGGAAGGGATAATGCCGTTCTTATGGATACCACCACATACATCCGCTTACCCACAATCCTACTTGCAAATAATCCCTTTTATAAAGGTATCACACTGATTTCAGTTTTAGAAGGGGCATGACTTTTGATTGCTGTACATGTCATATGTTGGAATGGAGTCCCTCAAATCTATCCCTTTCCTTCTGTATGAACTATCCAGCCTAGTGGTTAAAAAATAGCGAGTTGCATTAAATCTAAGCAGAAAAAGCTAAAAATATCTCCAAGTTTATTGATTAAGGTAGGGAGAAAATGACCACATGAAATACAGTAAGTTAGGGAATTCTAGTCAGCTACTTTGTATGTCAAGTGTATATTCAGAATATTATATTTTGAAAGGCAAGTGTCCTTTAGAAGTTCCACCCAAGGCACTGGAAATGTGTATATATTCATGTTATAAAGAATACCAACTTGCTCACTTCATGATACTTGACAAAATTATCCATACTAGAAGTCCTTATTTAAAAATTCCCGAGTGTTCTAGCTTATGTATTATTTAAGTAAAGCTAAAACTAGGATGTCAAGTGGGGGAGGGGAGAATGTTTGATATTTATTTGGCAAAAATAAGAGGAAAGAGAAAGTCAAGGGATAAATTATTCAAATACATGGTAGAATTTTCTGTGGACATTTCTGAATAATTATTCTCCATATATGTAGAGGTAAGAAGAGAGAGAGGGAGAGAGAGAGAGAATAAGAGACTGAAAGAGAATGAACGCACCAAAGTTCATGAAGCCTTGAAATGCTGAGCTTTGGCTTCCATGAGCAAGGGATTCTGGTCAGACACAAGAAATAACGTCTTGTTAGGCCACATAGATAAATCATCAGAGCAGATTTCTGAGCCATCTTATGGAGTGCCTACTTTGAAGTCTTTTAGAGAAGAAACTACTATCATTTATGAATGGTTTATGTGAAAGGTTCAGGCCAGAGCCTGAACATTATGATAATGCCCGGAAGCCTGATTATTCTCTGAACGGGCTTTGTCTGTTGTTTTAGGGAAATGTACACATGGAAGCTAACTTCCATCCACAAAACCATTTGCTTTACCTTAGTCCCCAAATCTTTACAATTATGTCCTAAACATTCAGGCTCTTCCACATGATTGCAAATTTGTTTCACTCTTTGTATTTTATTGTCACATTAAGTAAAGCTCCAAATTCATCTATGAATTTACATATTGTTATGGGCTGAATTGTGTCCCCCACGCCAAATTCATATATTGAAGTCCTACACCTTCAGTACCTCAAAATGTGACTGTATTTGGAGATAGGGCCTTTAAAGAGATGATTAAATCACAATGAGGTCATTCAAATGGGCCCTAATCCAAGATGGCCGGTGTCCTTATAACAAAAGGGATTTGGACACACACGTGTACCAGGATTAACAAGGGGAAGCCACAGGGAGAGGACAGCTCTCTACAGCATAAAGAGACAGGACTCAGGAGAAACCAGCCTGCTGAGTTGAGGCCTTGATTTTAGACATCTAGCTTCCAGAACTATGAGACAATACATTTCCATTGTTTGAGCCACTCAGCCTGTGGCCCTTTGTTACGGCAGCCCTAGCAAAGTAACACAGATGTACGTCTTCCCCTTGTCATCATCTCTCCTTTCTCTCCCTTTGCCTTCTCTTGGATGACCTGTCTGGGCTCGCTAACATTTCTTTTCCTTGTAGTCCTCTTTAGAACCCACCCCATCCTTCCTTCTTCAGGTTCCTAGTGATGCATCCTCCTTGAGAACTGTCACTTCCTTGCTACGCTACCCAGGCCCCATCAGTGAGAATTAGACCTGGAGTCCTGTTAGGAGAGAAAG
This sequence comes from Hipposideros armiger, assembly GCF_001890085.2. Classification (NCBI taxonomy): domain Eukaryota; kingdom Metazoa; phylum Chordata; class Mammalia; order Chiroptera; family Hipposideridae; genus Hipposideros; species Hipposideros armiger. Next base: position 2,495,506 of record NW_017731359.1, on the reverse strand, counting down.
CATTGTGAATCCCAAGACTGACAAGCGAGTGTTCATGCACACAAGATGTTGTCTTCCGTCATTTCCATTTTTAAAAAAGTACATGTTTTAGAGACACTTTTCTATTTGTGTTTGTATGGCACATCACTGTTGATAAAGTATTTTTGCAGGTATAACTTTGCTTAATTCTCCCTACCTTTCAAGTTAGTGGTTTTTAATGACCCTGAAGCTCAGAGGGGTTAAGTACCTTGATCAGAATTACACAGCTAGTAAAGGACAGAGCTGGAATCCGAACCAATGTGAAGATGAGTGTGGTCACTGACTCCCAGTGCAGATGGGCAGTGATAGCTGCTCTGCAGTGTGACTGGCTTCTCTCTCCTCTGAACTGGACTTTCACGATCTTTCCATTGGCGTGTTATTATTACCTATGCCTAGGTGTTTGCTCATGAATCATTGTCACCGCAACTAAATTGGAAACCCTGGAGAGGTGGCTTCTAGGCACTGCTTTCTGTTTAGTTATGGTGTTTGAGGAACATTTGTTGATTGATTGGTTAAATGGACTTTTTTTTTTTAACCAGAGAATTTGGCACATCCCTTGGCATCTAGTTTTCCAAAGATATATGCAAAAATGACAGGACTCTTAACAATGTTAATCTGGTCTTTCTAGACAAAGGTTAGGAAAGGGTATGTATAAAAATAACAGTGTGGCTTCACATTATATTACAATAATTATAATTGTTATACCCTGTATTTATATAGCTCTCTCTCTCTCTCCCTCTCGCTCTCTCTCTAAGGGGCTCATAGTCATTTGTAAGCAGTGGGCCTTATCCTGCTGCTAAATAGAAAATAAATTGCTTATCTCTTGGAAGAGAATTAACTCTTTCAGGGCACTGGGGTACCATTTAGTAAATTAGTAATCCTCTAAATGGCACTCTAGATACATAAGATCCCCCATATAACCTGAAAAATGAGCGTGTTCCCAGTGCTTAAAAGAAATCAGGGCATGCCTAACAGAAATCAGACAGCAAGCCTAAACTATATGTAATGCACTTATCTCTCTCCCTTAATAACTTTGTGTTTGTTCTCATGGAAATCTGTTGGTGACTAGAGATGAATCTATTTGCTAAAAGCTGGCACTTCTGATCTTTTAATCTACTAATATGAGAGCAATAAAGAGGAAGGAGGCAGATGATAGGAAAAGCAGAGAGGTGGTGTTTATACACATGGGATCAGTGGCAATTTGTTCAGCTAAACAGATTTTGAGAAACTAATGAATTTTTTCTCTTTTTTCAAAATCATTTGAAAGGCTGGCCTTGATAGTTCCTTTAGGTCCTGAAAATTCCCTTAGGTCCTGAAAATGTTCACCTACTACGAAAATAGTGGTTAGTGAATTGGAGTTAGCGTCATGGATCTCCTTGGAACCAATGGTAAGGTAGGTAGGGACCCAACCATGAATCAACAGTAGCTTTAGAAATTCAACTCTCGATCAGCCGGAAATGAAGTTGATGAAATTGACAAAAACTCAGAGGTGCCACAGATTTTCCATGGTGGGTGTAGAGAAACAGGAGTGGTTAATGAGTGCTGAAGTGGACCATTTTGTAAAAAGCAAATTGACCGCAGTCTGTTTCTTGTGCTCACTTGCTCTTGTACTTCCCTCACATGCTGTCTTGAAGATGTTGCTCCCCAAAGTTATGATCTGATCACCTCATCCCATTCCCCATTTTTGAAGTTCTCTCCTTGACCGATATGCCTCTTGGACACACTTGCTGGTCAAGATGTTGCTACACTGAATTACGATTGTGATTCAGTAACACGTTATTGATTGTTGAGATTTTGCGGTTTATATGCGGTGAGGCAGAATTTGGAATCTGGTATTGTCTGATTGACTTTCTGGTTTGCGCTGCTGGGAAGCTCACTGGATGGTCAGATGGGTTGCTGCCAACCAGTTCGGTAAACATTTGGTGGCTATTCCACCAAGTTGTGTAGCATGCCCGCCAGCGTCCTCTCCCGTAGATCCCATGCACTTAGGAACCACACATGTGACTACTAACTACCCTTCTTTCACCTCTCCCAGCCCCCTGTCCAGGAGCCAGCCCCTCTCTGAAGCCTTATCCCTTCCCGTTGGTTTTCTTGTGTTCCTCTTCTTGCCCCACTGACAGCCAGCTGCCAAGGGCCTCTTTACACAAGCCTCAGCTTTCTAGGAAAATATGCCACGTAAGTTCAATTTCAGCAATCCACACACCTCCGAGCCCCTCAAATTCCACGGCGTCTCCTTAACGAGAAGAATCAGCAGGCTGCTAAAAAAGAAATCAGAGCAGATCAGCAAAATGCCTTGAAAGGGGGAAGGAAGGATGAGCCACACAGACTAACGGCCTTCATTTTCCAGCAAGCAACCGTGTCTGGTGACAAAAATAAACACCAACAGGGAACGTGTGTATTCCATCTAATTGTATAATGGCAAGTCGCTTTCCGTGCATCACACAGGGATTGCAGTGATGTGACACCGGGAAGCAGCTCAGCCGTTTCCCTCCTGCATACATATGCGTTTTGCATTTCGTGGTGCTCTGGCGTGAGTAAAAGTCCACATGCACCACATTTGAGGATCCTATCACCCCTAAATTCCTAATGCCCATCATCTGGAACTGAAAGTCAGTTGCAGTAGTGCTTTGAGCACAAAGGTAGCAAAGTTAGATGAGCAACGCTGGCTTGAGAAACGGAGCCACTGATTCATCTCCCAGGTGGCCCTTTTAATATTCCAAACAGCATTTAATCAGCAAGCAGTGTGTTGAACCAAGGAGCCTGGTCAGCAGTGCCCTTCTGCTGACTGACTTCTCACACTTCCTAGCAAGTAAGGAAGCTGATGGATTTCGTACCCGGCCTCTACTGCTGCTACTAGACCTTTTCCCAAGGATGAGGAAGTTGGATTCCGTCCATTTTCTTCGGATCTGAGAGGAGGGCAGAACCCCCAGAGGTGGCATCTGTGATGGTATGAGACAAATGTGCTTCTCTTCTCCAAATGCCATTCCTTCCTTTTTGGCATTTTATCACTCACAGATTTGTACTGTCTCGGCAAGTACCGCCCCTGGCTTCACTGCTCTGGGCCTCTGTCACCTTTGTGTCTGATCCTGGTTCCCACTTCCTTTGCCTTTTGTCACTGGGATTTCCTCTCGAGTGGAAAGTAGCACCACATACAAGGCAAGTAGGAAGTTTTCATGAGCAGGTCATTTGAGCTGCAGTTGTTGAAGTAATTACCACATGTTTTATTCTCAAACTTTCAAGAACAAGCTGGAAATATGGAAAGAGTCTGAGGTCCTGAAAACTGTAATTGTACACAAATGTAATAATAATTAAGGGTTATCATTAATACATTTTTATTTTTCTATGTGATAACCAAGGAGCTTTTTTTTTTTTACTTCCTGAATTTTGTACAACCCGGAAGCAATGCATAGATAAATAATATGATTTGCATTCCATATTATTATTTTTTTCCTGTCAACATAGGCGTTTGCTAATCCAGTAGAACTGAAAATACATTTGGATGGTTATTTCTTTCGTCTAGTTATGTGCAATTTTTAATTTGCTTCACACCCTCTTCTTTCATGATTTTGTGACTCTGTCCCAATGTCCAACACTGCCTTTGAGCCATTATGAGTTCATGGTGACGGATGGCCATATCCTAAGGACCACATTATCAGCATCTACCCTTCTGCTGGGCAAAAATCTTTACCAGGGAAGATCCAATTTCTGTTTCCCCCTGTTTGTTGTTAATCTGACTTTGTGATAATGCCATCAAGCCTCGCTCTGTACTTTTTCTTGATGAGCTGGAATTCTCTGGAGCTGAGAGTAGCAAGCATGGGATAGAGTGATAAACAGGGACCACGGAATTAGGCAAATATATTTTGGACATCCCCCTGCCTCAGACATAAAATTGATGGACCCGTGTTTGTCATTTCTCAGGTTAAGTGCAGTCCCAGAACCACTTGTTCAGATCAAGCTCTAGAAGAACATCCAACTCAAGAAAGGGAGCCCAAATAAAATGTTTAACATTTATGTTGAAAGAGACTAGTACCCTTACTTTCAGGTTTCTTTGGTGTCCATTGGTTTAAGAAAGTGGTGTGATGTTAAAGAAGACTGTATAAGAATTTGCAAGGACCACTGAAAGTGTTTTGAAAACATTAACTGGCATTTAATGCTTAGTGGGTAAAATTTACAAATAGGGCATACCTAGGAAATAGTGAAATCTGACTTTCTTTTGATTAATATTTCCTACTTGGAAACAGTTTTATCTTCCCCAAACTGGTAAACATAGACTTGGTGAAAATACTAATAATAGACTATCTCATTTATTCAAAATTACATACAATAAGAAACAAAATAAAACTCAAAAGTAATAGGATATGGCTTCTACAGAAAAAAATAAGGTCTGACATAAAATTCACACACCAATACTGATTAGGTTAAAACCTTTAGCATATTCTTATTTAATATTTTGTAGAAATAGTTCATTAAAATATTTAAAGTGAAAACAATGCTTTGGTGCTTGAAGGCATAAGCTTCAATGTCCCACCACATTCTTACATGAAAATCCCTCATTCCAATGCTGGAGAAAAAGGCCCTGTTGTGCAAAACCTCTTTCCTAAAATTAATGGGTTAATTTCAACAATACTGTGTCATTTGCAAGTTAAAGACGGTTGCCAGGAAGGGACTCAGCCCGTGGTCCTTGCCTATGTTGGTCACAATTAGACATCTGACCCTGAACTCATCATTTAATCTTTCTGGCCCTTAGTTTTTTCATCCGCAGAATAAGGCATAACTCCAAAATTAAGTTTCTACTATTTGTTAAAAACCATAAGATTCTTATGTAGCGGTGGTTCCAGTGGATCGGATCAGGCAACTCGTGGACTCTCGGCTTCCCAGAGGCTCTTTGGCCAGGAGACTGAGGAAGCTTTAGTGTGAGAGAAGCTAGACCAGCTTGAATGAATTATGAGGCATCTGTGGAGGGAGGAAAGGTGTGGTTTGGAACTCAGGAGAGCCAGGCACACTTGGATGTGTGCTTTGGTCCAGCCTCCCAGAGGCTCTCATATGAATCCAAAGACATGATTCCAGGGAAGTTCTGTGCCACCTCAAGAGAAGGTCAGATTGCTTTGCTGTCCAACTACTGAGTGTGAAAATAATTGGGGAAGAAGCCATTCCCCGCTTGAGCTAGGATTTCACCTGGCTTCACTGTGTCACCGCCTCAGAGAACATGGTCAGCCAGGCAGGCGAGGCCCTGAGAGTCACCATAAGTGGCAGGCAGCAGGGGTGGGTACCATCAGCCAGGGCCCTGGGCTGCAGGAGGACTCACCACCCACTTGGGGGGCAACAGCAAATACCCCTGATGTGGACACCAGTGCTGGGAGGCACTCTGGAGGTCTGCAGGGGTGGCCCAGGCTTCAGCAGCAGATACCACTCACTGATGGGCAGGGACAGCCCAGGGGACCAATGGCAGATTCCTGTGGTAGCTGCAATGACTCATTTGGGGGGATACCTGTGAGAACCAGCCTACCCATGGGGAGACTTGAGCAGAGGTGGAGGTTCTCATGATGGTGACTTCATCTCAGACCACTTATCTAGGGCAGTCTGCCCTTCAGGGACGCTTGACAACACTTAGAGGCATTTTGAATTGTCACAACCATGGATAAGGGAGTGCTCCTGGTATCTAATGGGTAGAGACACAAATACTACAGTATACAGCCCTACCCCCCACCCCCAACAAAGAATGATCTGGTCCAAAATATCAGTAGTGCCAAGACTGAGAAACACTGTAAGCCTTTGTGCAGGTGTGACAGACCCCACCTGTGTATACCAGGAACTGGCACATGTGCCATACAGCCAACCAGTGAGATGTTCTGTGATCATAGTAACATAAATAACACCGCTAATAATAAGTCACATGTATTGAGTCCTATCTACTACCTGCAGGACTGTTTGAAGCATTTCACAGATATTCACTCATGTAATCCACACTGCAACTCTAGGAAGTGAGTATGGTTCTTATCCACAACTTGACGACAATTTAAATAGCCATGCCAGCAGTGTACTATTGTAGAAAGTACCAGCCAAACTGCTTGTTTGGCCAGTTTGAGTGGTCGGGCACCTCAGGCAAATGGTCCCTGCAGGGGTGACCAATGAAGTCAGTGACCTCACTCATCTCCACCATCGTCCCAGCCACTGGAAAACGAAAGACCAGCCTCATCCTGTCACACACCTGCTCTGCATCTGGGGATTAGCCCCATGATGTCACTTGACCCCCTCCAAATAGACGTTATTGTTTTCTGCGAGGGAAAACAGAAATTACAAAACCACAGACACATCAACATAGCGCGAGGTCACGTGCAAAGGCGTTGGCAAACATCTAGTGACTCCACATGTTTTCGTCTCAATTAGTCAAACACATGTAGATTGTTCTTAAATTGCCCAGATAACTGGGGCAGAGTAGCCCTGCCCGTTTCCATGGGATTTTAGCAGATAAACTTAATGAGACGGACTAATTAGTCCTCTAGCCCGTGATTCCGTGGCATTGGTTTCTTTAGAGGAACACCACAGCCCTCCCACTCACCTTTTATCTCAGTCGCCGTGTATTTACTAAGGGCCTCAGGAGTGGAGCACGAGAGGTGTAGATCATTCAATTTGTCACAGCACATATTTTCAATATTATGATAAGAAGACGAGGGACTCTGCATTTTGTCAACTTGCAAGGCCAAGATCGATCAGCAAATAGATGGGCCTTCCAGTATTCTGAATTAAAGTGTGTGTTTTGGCGGTTTATTGACAGTTGATAACTACTGACCACTAGTCCTGATAGAGTTACAAAGGTCGGGTCAAGGCAGGTCAGAGCCACAAAGAACGCCTCCTGCTCCCGGAGCCTGCTTCCCTCCCAGAAGGGATGTGCAGGTCAATAACTAAGCCACCTGTAGGGTCTGAAGGCTTTTCCAGTCTTTCTCCTTCTGGCTGTGCTGTGACCTAACGCTGACCTAACCTCCTGCTCAGCCCCGTTCTCGCCTGCTTTTGCCCTCAATGCTGCTGCCCTGGGAGTCCCCCAGGTGCCGATGAATCCAGGACTAGAGAGGGCAGGAGGCAGGGCGCCACTGCAGCATGGGCTCCGCTTTGCGTCCCACTGCAGGCACCCTTCCCAAAGCGGTTGCCAGCACAGGCCATGCTTCTGCCCCCTGACCTCAGAATTAAGGACACACAGGCAGAGGAAGTGGCTGTCTTTATGGCTTCCCCCAGGAGGGCAGTCCCTCCCGTGCATATGCAAAGCACTCTTGGCAAGCAGAAGTTTAATTAAAAGCCTCTCAGAATGCCTCTCCAGCTGGGGTGGGCCTCATTTGCCAGGAGGGGCCTTATCAAGTGGCTGTGGAAACACACAAACGCTAGGCCTTGTTCCCAGGAAGTGTCATCTAGTCTGCCTCACTTGGTGCCTTGTGAGGGGGAGAGGTGGGGGCTGTGCCCATGCATTTGATGCGGTATCCTTTGTCTACCTGGAAGATGCAAATGATATTCAAATTTGGTGCCAGTGTACAGGCTGCTTGCAAATCCCCCACAGCAACCCTCAAGCAAGTGACTAATGGGAACATGTGTTCTTTCTATTTTTATAAGGCCGGGAGAACAAGGGGATGGAGGGCTGAGCTTGTGGGGTTTGAAAATCTCTCTTTTCAGGGGACGTGCTGCTGTCTAGAATGACAGTAATGCTCAGTGGCAGCTCCATGGCGGTGGCCCTGACCTGCCTAGATGCTCCGTTCCACGGAGGCCCTGGAGCTGGGTAAAGGGCCCTGCCTGTCCCTTCTGTCCAGCCAGAGAGACCAGGGTACGGGACAGGACTGTTCAGACAGTGGCAGAGCCACCATCCTGTCCTTCCTGATGGCTTGCCCAGGTATCAGTCTCCGCAAGCACTAGTGGAGTGATCACCATCGTCAATGTATCGTTGGTACCACAATGATCCGCCTTTGATTAGATGATTCAGGGCTGTTCTTATGTGAGGTTAGCTGGGGGGAGCTTGAAGGTGATTTAAGTAAAACCTATGTCTGCCCAAAGCCTCTTGTAGCCTCTTACAGCCCAAATTGGAAAAAAAAAAAATCAGAAGAATGAGTTCATCCAAGAATATTAGTATCAAAAATCCATTTTTGCTTCTCCGTTCCCATTGTTGATACTATTGTGAAGGCAGTGGCGGGCTTCGCACATCTCGACCACATCCGTTCACACCTCCGTCCAGTGAACAGAATCATACAGCCAAGAGGGCAAAAAAGATGTCAAATGAGATCTTTTATGTAAAAATGATCTCTTGTTATGTGAATAACAGGGTGCAAGAATCTTGAAATGTTAGGATGTGGAGGGATTAGAACAGATCGACTGGATCTGTGGCCATCAAACAGAACTCTTAAAAAGTGTTTTCTGAAGGAAGTGGTTTGGGCTCTGAACTCCTCACCCCTTCATAAAACAGCCCAGCTCCAATTGATTTGTTTTATATTGTGTATTTCTATATCCAGACTATAAAATGGAGTTATGTGCTGACTCCAGTCAACTAATCTGGGCTCCTAAATTGCTATGATGAGGACCCTAAGGCCAAAATCCCGGATCTTTGAAAGAGAGGGCTGTAATCAACAGATACAGGGCTGGGGAGGACTGGCCTAAAAACCATGCATTTGCTGTCTCTACTGCCAACTGTTTTTACGGAAAGGATTCTCCGAGTTTTACAAGTTTGAAGACCGTCAAACACTATTTTCTTGCATTTCGATAGTAACCTTCATCCAAACCTGGGCAGAAATACATTTTGATTTGAACGATGAACATCATAAATGCTCAGGCTGATCCATCAGCAGCTCAGCAGCTCTTATCCTGTTGGGGTAAGGAAACCAGCCAGGTGCCTTCAGAAAAATCAAACCTCAGCCTTCGCCCTGCCAAATGAAACAGGATCTTGGAGACAAGATTAGTTGCTTCTCCCTATGTGGAGACCCATCTCCAGCGACACTGTTGGAGGTCCCAGCTTGTCTCATCTGTAGGGGTTTTCCTTACACTTGGTTATTAGTGATGCTTAGAGGTCAGGTGCTTCATACATTTCAAGTATCTTACCAAAGGGCATTCACTGATCATACTTCCAGGACTTTCTCTCTCAAGGAAATAAATCATGGAATTGTAAATAAAAATGCTCATCACATCATTCATTATTCTAAGTAATGAAAAAACTGGGATTAACTAAATGTCTAATAATAAGTAATTGGATTTATAAATAATGAAACATTTATGGAATATATATATATATATATATATATATATATATATATATATATATATATATATATATATATATATATATATATATTCAGGGCTATCCCTGAATAGTGGGACTATGGGTGAGTTTGGAGGCCTTCTTTAACTTTTCTTTATTTTACAAATTACTTTTATAATCAGAAAACATGTTTTTAGAAAAAGTCCAGACTCCCATAAAAATTAGGGTGACTTAATTTTAAGGGTATCTCTGTGCCAAAGTCTCTAGAAACAAGCTATCTTAGAACATCTATAAAGGGAAAATAAAGTGAATTTTCTGATAGTATCTACTTGGGGTTAATATGCAAATTGTATCATTCACACTAGAAAGAGACCCACTCTTGCTGTGCAATTAGGTGTTTGGCCTTTTTTCTCAGGGAACTTGCTTCAAATGTCCATTTCTTTTTGCTTATGAAGACAGTCAAAATCCTTGCCTTTTCATGTACTAGCATGAAGTAGCCATAACTGTGACCTACTAAATTGACCCATTGAGCCCCTACCACATTACCAAGAATGTGGCAGGCACTGGAAATGAAAATATAAGTAAGATGTCCTCTCTTCTTTGGAGGGGCATTTTGGACTAAGGGGGCCATAGAAATGTAGGCCATTAAAAGTTGGTACCAGGTATCACCTGTTACAATGTCTTGCAACCTACTGTGTGCCAGGCATTGTTCTAGGACCACACCTGTAGGCGTCACCTCGCCTGCTCACATCAACCTGCTGCATAGGCACCATCTCCCCATTTGATGCGGACGATGACACCTCTGAGGCGAGCTGCCAGGTGGTGGAGCCAGGACTTAGCACTCAGCTGCCAGTACTTCTTCTGGTATAAATCTTGAGCCAAATTGATGTTGGAATAGAAAAGGAAACCCTTGGTTCTGACTGCAGAATGTAAGCAACATGTGGAAAGGGTTTGCTTGTTTGTTTTTTGTTTCAGTCCATTTTGTTTCCTGCTGTATCCCTGGCCCCTAGCACAGAGTCTGGCAAGAATTCAGGGTGGGTGTGCTATAGCCGCAGTGGGGCAGCCAGACTTAACAGGAAAAATAAAGGGCGCCCAGGTAAATGTAAATTTCAGGTAAACACTATTTTTTAACTTAAGTATGCCCCATGCAATATTTAGGACACAATGAATAATTATTCTTTAAATGAAATTGAAATTATTGTGTGCACCCGGGTACCCATGGCATCCTGAGTCATGGCAGCCAGTGGCAGGTTGGTGCTGAGTTAAATCGAGAGTAGATGACCAAACACATAAGACAGACAAGGCAGAGTCAGCAAGGCCTGGAGGGGTGGGGATGCTTGGTTTATTTGGGGAGCTGGAGGCAGCATGCTCTGACTTGAGTCGGGGGGACAGAGTCCCCAGCTGAGGGTGTGGGCTAACATGCTTTGTTTGGCTTTCTAATTTTAATTAGTTATCAACATGTAAAATCTGTCCAATTTCGTGTGTGTGTGTGAAGTTTTCAGGGGGCATGTGAGTAGGAGTCCAGAGGTCATTATTTCCAATAGGAAGTGAGTAGTAGCTGTCCCTTTTGTGGTAGTAAGAAGAGAAAAGCTGAACTGTCCCATTAGCTACACTCTCCTAGCACTTGCTTTGGACATACGTTCTCTCCTGGACCATACAGGCTTCTGTGTTTGTCACCCCTGACAAAGCGTGATTGGGAGAACTGCTACTCAGGGGTAGGGTGGCTGGGTGGCATGGCTACCCCAGGGGTAGGGTGGTTGGCAAAAGGCGAAAAAGGAAGGGAGGCACTCCCAAGGTTGTCAGGGACCTGCTAGCCATGCTAAAGAGTTTCCTTCAATAAACAGAGGGATCAAGTGGGTGTTTTGTAAACCAGGCAAGTGGCATACCGACATGTCCTTTAGGATGGAACCCTGGTGACCTCGTGGAGATGGATTGGAGCAGACAGTGACTGGAGTCAGTGTGGAGGCCATTGCAGTAGATCAGGGCAGTGAGGATGACAGAAAGGATACGCTGTAGAGGACAGCTTAGATAATTATTAACTGTCTTCAGATCGGTGCAGGAGGCCCTCCTGCTTCCAGAGCACTGGGTTCCCCTCATGAGCCGTTACAACTTGGGAGTTTCCAAGGGGAGCGCGTTAGATTTAGGGGATAATGACATGTAGTGATCCACACTTATGCAATCTGTCTGTCTGTCTGTTAATTTATTTATGGTGGTTGAAAGAGGAAAAAGACAACAGATGGAGTTGGAAATGGACATGACCCCCACTCCCATTTGCTTGGCTAACTCCCCTTGGCTTAAGGAAATGTAGCTATTTCCCTGCCCGGCATGTCGGGCTGACCCGGCTGTTCTCACTGGTCCCTGGTCGCTGGGGGCAGATGCATCCGTAATGGAAGAGGGGAACTCATCATTGGGGGTTGGAGGGAGGGCACCGTGTGCTCATCCGATCAGGAAGGAGCAAGGGGATGTGTTTTCTGCTCCGGTAATAAGATTGTCAGGGCCCCTTCCTGGCCTGAACAGACCAATGGAGGCTGCCTGGATGGCAAGCTCTCTCTTCTTAATTAGCACTAATGCAGTCGAGGCTGTTTTCCTAGCCTGACCAAAGGGAATAGTAATTAATATGGTGGGGGAGACAGACGGAGAGTTCAAGGCCGGCATGTGTGCCCCCGACCCTGGGGTCGCTGGGGAAGGGGAGCCTAGAAGACAATAGCCCGGCTCCCGCAGGCCTGGACAAAGGCCGGCCCCGGTTCTCAAACCTCAGCTCACTGCAGCCTTCCCATTAATGAGGAATTCTGTCCTTCCACTTCTGGGAAAAGGGAATGGCTTGTTAGGCCTCCCAGCTAAGGCCTGTGGATGTGCATCTACATATATGTGAGTCTGGGTGTGTTAAGAGATATTCACCCACTTAAACTGCCAACTTCACAAAGGCTGGGGAGGTCCTTTGTTCTCAGTGGTGGTACTTGTTCCCGTTGGTGGTGAGGGGCTGGATTTATAACCCCAACAAACAGAAGAGAGGTTTCACAGTGTCCATGTCATCCTGGGTCTGGGAGCTTAGCACTGAAGATGGTCTTTTGCAAGCTGGGAAGAGTCCATGTGAGGAGGTCCGGTAGCAGGAGCCCAGGTGCATGTTTAGTTAGGGAGCTGGATGGCAGGCAGGCTGACCCACATGTGGTGAGGGCTGAGTGACCCCTCCACCTTCCAGGGAATCCCCACAGAGAGGAGGAATGGGAGCTGGCCCAATGAGGGTGAGTGGGGTCTAAGCATCTGTCTCCCTCGTTAGGGATGGCCTTACTGCTCCAAGTGACATGTGGACGTGCAGCCCCACGAATCAATGAAAACACACCGGACTCTCAGTGCCTCTTCCTTGTTTTGAGATGTTGATCTTCCCTGAGATGAATTCAGTTCTTTTAGGTTTTGCCCTCGACTTTCCTTAAGCTGGTTCTTCTTCCATTTTTTTTTTCTTTTTAATTAAATATTGCTGCCTAACTCTTTCAGGTCAGCAGCAATGTCACTACATCAGCCGTGAATCATGGCCGAGCTGACATTTTAAAAATGGCATCGCCAGGGCCACAAGTGCAGGCCAGACACCCAGGCACAGTGGCTGGACCCCGTAAATTACACTAAAAGTCTAATCAGAATAATCAACACGCTGACATCTTTATGCGTGTGGGCAGATCACAGGGAGGGGAAGGCGCTGCTGTGGGTTTCTCTGCGATTTCACTTGCAGCTGATGCTGGTGCTTTTGAGGATACGGAGAGAATCTTCAAGGTGTATTTTTTGAGCTCTCTCTGACCTCTTTGTTCACATTTATGTTTTGTGATAAAAACAGATATAATGAGTGTTGCTTTATATGCAGCTCAGGCAGCACAGCCATATATTTTTTTCCCGCAAACATCCCCCACACACATATTTCTTCATCAATACAGGTACACATGAGTGGCTCTTGCCTTCTTATGCACGTGTGCTCACACACACACACACACACACACACACACACACACACCCGTGAATATGATTTGAAGACATTTGTGTGTGCTTCTGGCAGCAGAACTGCATTTGAACTCTTTGGCTATCAGAATGTTTTCTTATAATTCTGACCCAAATTCTTTACTGATCCCTATTTATGTGATTGCCTAGGGCCAGACAGGATAGCCACTGTCTGGCTGAGACCATTTCAGTTTTTTTGCATGTACCCCATTTTAGTGTCTTGACCTTTCCCTCTCTCTCCTTGAGTCCTTTTCTCTGCCTCTCTCAAACTCCACCCCCCTCCCCCCACCACCACCCACTTCTTGTCTCTCTAGTTTGCAAACAATGACAACAGCATCCTCTGCCTGCCCAGGCTCCCTGCTCTGATGGAAGGTTAGGGATGCTCTCAGCCACACATATGCAGAAAGAGCGCCTCCAGTGATTAATTGGCCCCACCAGGTCACAGGCACATAGAGCCCATTTGTCATAGGCCCAGCTCTGGCCATCACAACCAGGATGCCCAGGGCTGTGGGCGGCCCAGTGCACACCAGCTGGGACGAGCCACTTAGTACCCACTGAGGTGTGGCCAGCAGGGGCCCAAGGGTGAATGCAATGGGCTGGCTGGACCCAAGGAGGGGATGGGAAACAAGAAAGCTTAGACCTGAGGATGGTGTTTTGAAAGCTGGGAAGAAGCCATCTGAAAGGGGCAGGTAGTGGGAGAGAAGGAATAGAAAATGCAAAAGGAGGATCATGATTGACAGTCGAGAAGCAGAAGCATTTTCTTAAAAGCTAAAGAAGATAGTTATGTTTTGCTTTAATCAATTGCTCAAACATTTATTGAGTACCTGCTGTGTGCAGGGATTAGCAAGACATGGTTCCTTAACCTGGTGCTAGAGACCGTTGATGCTGTTTGAACTGCTTTGATAGATTTTGCCCATTTGATGCTTGCAACAATCTCAAGAAAAACATATGGCTGGTATTCATATACTAATTGTTCAGATGGGTAAACTGAGTCACGGTCTCTGTGATTTGTCCAGGGCCATCCTGTGAGTGGGATTAGCCCTCTTCCTATTGTGCTGCTTTTCTTACATCACACACCAGAAGGCATCCACCAGGATGACATGATCCTGCTGTACTCCTGGGTCCCTCAGCATAGCCTGGCCATGGACGGTCCTCAAACCCTTTGATCTTAGATGTAAAAATGTGGGCTCTGGTTTGAGTTTTGGCTTCTTTACTCATCAGCTTTAGGGTCTTGAGCAAGTCACTTTACTTTTTACATCCTTGGTGTCTCCATCTATAAAATGGGCTTCATACCCTCATAATGATGGCAATTAAATGAGATCAGAAAACTTGGGGCACTTTGCATGGCATAGATTAAGCAATTAGTAAATTGCTATGTTTGTAAGGTACATATGTATTTATATATAAACATTCTGTCCTGGCTGGGCCACCTGGGCGCCCCCAAGTGGCTCCAGGAGAGGCATGCACCCTGAACCACAGTCTAGGCAGGGAGTTGAACACAAGGATGAATGCCCCACAGTGCGGTTCCCAGAAATAGGCTTCCCATCCGCCCCCTCCCTGCCCCGTCCATCTTCCTATCTCCAGCCCCTCCCCAACCTTGGTTACAATGATCCCTACAGCCAAGCATTTGTTCAGGAAGTACTTACTGATCTTTATTAGTGGAAAGCACTGTATTAGGTGCTGTGGAGCAGGGCAGGTGAAGTAGGGGAAGGCCAGAAGCGGGTGTGGGTAGGCAGGACTGAGGCACAAGACCCCAGTTACAATAGCACCATGTGGCTGCGTCCTGCTCAAGAAAGTTCCAGACAAGAACATCCAACCTAGTGAGCTATTTCAGGAAAGGGGCATCCTACAAAATAATGTACACTATTTTGTGAAAGAGAAGAGAGGATGGCTTTGGGGTCAATAGTTCACACTACTTGACAAACAAGCTGGCTGCAGAGTTCCTTGAAATAGCAAGCAAGCCACCTTGGTGACTTTGATTATAATTCTGTGTACGAAAATATCAGTAGCCTGAATGGTTGGGCCACTCTGCTTGTGAATACATATGTGGGAAGGACGAGAAGAGCAATTTCCAGGCTACCAGAGGCCCCGGAGGAGTGAGATCTAGTAAAGGGCCTTGTTTATCGAGCACCTGCTAGGTACAAGGCGATGCGTTGAATACTTTACATGACTGGTCTCAATTCAAGGTATAAAATAATGCTGGGGTTATTATCTCTGTTTCACAAATAAGGAAGCTGAGGCACCAAGAGTGACTGGTGAGTGATGAGTTAGTGACTAGTAGCCTGAAGCCATGGTATGAGTTAAGATGTTTTTGGCTGAAAGTGGTAAAAATCTGTTTTAAACTGGATTAAATAATAAGAAAAAGTATCATCTCACCTAACAAGTTTCAGGGTAAAGCAGGCTCTCTGATGGGTGGATTTGGTGACTCAGTAATGTCCTTGACAACCTGGACTTTTTCAGTCTCTCCTGAGTAATGCCGTCCTTACGTTAGCTTGCTCTTACTTCAGCCCCCTCGAGGTTGCCATACGGGCACAGAAATTCCAGGTGGTACACCCAGACCCAATGTGGTCCAGAGGTAAAAAGGAAGCATTGATTTCTAAGTCTCTTCATAGCAAGTGATACCCAGATTTGGGTCATGTGACCAGATCTAAAGCAATCACTGACAAGTGAATGGGAATAACCAAGACAGCCCAGGCTGGTCCGCATCCAGCACAGCAGTGTATGGAGAAGGATGGAAGCTGGGGCAAAATCTGCAGAAGGACCGGGAAGCTGGAAGTTGGGAGGCAGTTCACCTTGTCAGCCACCCCCAGCATTCCAACTCATCCTGGTAGCAAAAGAGGAAAAGTTAGCCTTATACCTATAAAATTGTGTCTTTCCAGTACTTATCAAAGTTGCAGGACTTCTGAATAATTTTTCCTAACAGCTGTTGAATAACAAAGGGAGATGTTATAGACTTTGGGGTGTCCTCCCCAAATTCATATGTTGAAGTCCTAACCCCCAGGACCACAGAATGTGACTGTATTTGGAGATAGGGTCTCTGACATGGTAATTAAGTTAAAATGAGGTCATCAGGATGGGCCCTAATACAAGAAGACTGGTGTCCTTGTAAGAAGAGGAGATTAGGACATACTGCAGTTACCCGAAAATAAGACCTAACTGGAAAATAAGCCCTAGCATGATTTTTCAGGCTGCTCATAGTATAAGCCCTACCCCAAACATAAGCTCCAGGTAAGATCATCAGCCAGACATGACTGTCTGAATAAGTGAATAAATGTAGATTGTTGGAGCAAAAATTAATATAAGACCCGCTCTTATTTTCGGGGAAACACAGTAGAAGCACCCACCGAGGAAAGACCATGTGTTGACACTGAGACGATAGCCACCTACAAGCCAAGGAGAGAGGCCTTAGAAGAAACTTCCCTGGTGACATCTTGATTTTAGATGTCTAGCCTCCAGACACATGAGAAAATAAATGTCTGTGGTTTAAGCCACCTAGTCTGTGCTACTTCTTTATGGCGGTCCTGGGAAACTCGTGCGGGAGGATTGTCAGTTTTTGCAGTGGTTTTTCTAAACCCATAGTATTCATTGGAGATTGGGAATGACAGAGAAGGGAGAGGGAGTTTATGAGGATGACTGCTAAGAAACAGAGGGAAGATGCAGAAGGACTGCACACGAGTGAGTATGAGATAGGAAATGCGGAGGTGGGTTCATTAGGCCATCAGTTGAGACCCGAAGCCTGGGTGCCTGGAACAGTCACAGCGTCACCTACCTACTGTGCTGTGGAAAGAGGATGTTGCCTTGGGTGGAAAGATGAGTTTGACTTGGGGAATGGTCTCTTTACTCTCTGGTAATTATGAAAGGGAGAATTCACATGTTTCCTCTGTGACAGTCCCTGTGCCAGGGCAAAGAAGAAGAGTGTGACCCCTGGCTTCAGGGAACTGGTATGTCCTCAAAGAGCAGGAGCTTAGCATGAGTGGTGGGGTAAGATTAGCAGAGGATGTCTGCCTGCCAACCACCGAAACTCCACTGTCAGAAAGTTTATGATGTGCGTGCGAGACTCATCGCTGTTTGCAAAGACAGATGGCCCCATCCTAGGGTGGAGCAGAGGAAAATATTTGCAGAGCTCGCCTCCCAAATAAAAAAAAAAAACAAAAAAAAAAACCTAGCTTGTCTTCTTAAAACATTCTCTTTTATCTCTGTTTAGTCTCCCTCTGCTTTCTAAAGGGAGGAGGGAAAAGATGATTGGATTTGAAGTAGAAAACAAGGGCTTCCAGGAGGCAAAATAAGTTGCTTCTTTGCCACCCACCTGAAGCATGGTGAGGTATTGTACTTTACGGGTGAGGAAACCCCAGGCAGGTGGCAGGTCCTACTGCATATCTGTGACCCGCCCTGGGATATTGCGGGTTTTCCCAGTGGACTTTGGGACATTGCTCCAGCTGAAGGAATCGGGGTTGGTTTCACTTGTGGCTTTTCTGAAATCCTGTCAAAGCTAGGACTTGACTTATGCAGAATAAGTGGAGGCCCGCTGAGTGGGTGTGCTCCTGGAGGGAAGACCACATGTTGCCCAGCATCACTCCCCGGCCACCCTGAAGCCCCGCAAAGAGAAAGCTATGATGGCACATCTATTAGCAAAACGGAAAGCATCTGGAGCCCCACCCAAATGCAAATTCAGTATCAGCCAAGCCCAAAGGGGGGATTTATGGCAGATTATAATGATGACAATTTATTTAGGCTTTCCTGTCTAGTGTTTCTCGTCTTTTTTTTTTTCTGTTGATTTTTATTGGCATAAAATGTTTTACATTTACTTTTGCCCATTTGTCACTGTGACAGGGACGGTTGGATGATGACTGTAAATGAAATATGTATGCATCTTAAAGATATTTACGTAATTTAGCAAAATTATTTTTCAGGTTTATGCAAAAGAATCTGCTTGGTTCATGTCTTGCTAGCACCATGAAACATTTTGCTAATCACACCCTAATGTGGGAATGAACACACATTACTTAACCATACCAAATATGAGAACATATAAATAGTGTTTAAAATATCTCTTACACAATAAATTATGATCACTATGTTAAAATACCAATTTCTAGAGAAAATTGATTTAAGAAAAATAGCTAATCACGGTACCCTGTGAAAGCAGCATTTTTTTCAGTATCATTTAATTTTCAAGCCAAGAGACTTGGACTGTTGCTTCATTTTGTGTTCCATTATTTTTTTTTCCATTCATTTGCTGAACAATCATCTTCTAAAACATCCCACTTATGCAGTGGTATCAACTGGCATGATACCAAAAAGATGTAAATGATTTAATTGAATTAGTTTAATTAGGTAAATTAACAGTTAAGCATATCACACACAAGCTTGTTCTGTTTATACTATGTTAAGGAGATAATTTAGTGCGGAAGGAGAACGGGCATGACCAAAATTCCAATGCAGTGAGCCAGATTAGCTGGCAAAGGAAAAAATACAAAGATAACAGTCGCTGGAATTAAATCTGGGTAAATAATTTATGTGCTGGATTTGTTATGTAGTTTGAGTTGTAGAAAATGACCAGTTGATAGTCAACGAATGTGCAAAAACATTACTGGTGGAGCAAAAGTATGAGACAACCAAAGTGTTTCTGACCTTTCCAGAAGCATATCCCCAGGAAAAGTGCAGCATTCCTTGGTATGACAAATCGAGGCATTGAAAGCCAGCTTAGCTGGCCAGAACTCTGAATTAGAGCAGAAAAAAACAAACAAGCCATAGTTTGATTGCTTTCAAGTGGATGCCATTAAATTAAATAAAACAGGGTTTCTCAACATGGGTACTATTGACATGCTTTGTTGGGGTTGGGAAGACTGTCCCGTGTAGTAGGATGTTTAGCAGTATCCCTGGCAACTACCCACTGGATACCAGGAGCACCCCTCTGCCCCATGCTGTGACAACCAAAATAGTCCCCCCCTGGGTAGAAGACAAAATCACCCTGGTTTGGAACCATTGAATAATAGCTAATTTAGATCTTTAAGAATCCTGCTTTAGTGAAGTGTTCACAAAGAGTTGTAACATTCATAACACTTACATAGGATGTTATATAAGATTTGAAAAATATTTATTACTGAAGTATGTGAAACCTCCTGTTCTTTCTCACCCATCCATTCATTCATCTATTCAATTCATTTGGCAAGCAGGTATTAAGCGCAGAGCATAGCGTGTCAGATACAGAGTATCAACACATCTTCATTGAGCAGGGGACGGTTGGCAGACCTGTAAGTGAAGAATCCCATAGAATTGAGTCAATGCGGGCAGATGCACGGGGCTCAGGAGACTGCCCCTGGGAGAGCGCCCCAGCCTTGGATAACTTGCTTTTCATTCTGTGTGGCAGAATACAGGGCCAGAAAAGAGGGCAGGTGCCCCTCTCCAGACATTGAAAGGTTAGCTGACCTAGTGGTAATAAAAGAAATTGGAAAGTTTTAAGCAAGGGAGTGTTGCATATAGTCAGTGCTGACTTTTGAAAAGAGAAAAGATTTTGAAGTCATACCCACACAGGTTAAATCCTGACTTTGCCGCTCACCCTAGTCAAACTGCAGGCTCTGAGCCCCATGTCCTTCTCGCTCAGATGGAAACAGTAATAACTACCTCACTGCAAATCCTAAACGAGACAGTGTATGTAAAGTACCTGGTGTAATACCTGTCCCATAATAGTCATCCAATAATTATTAGTCTTTCTTTCCTTCATAAGCTGCTCCGCCCTGCTTACATTTTTCTCGTGAAGAATGCAGTGGAAAGCATACGTTTATGAAGTTTGCATCCCCCGACATCTGGGCTGTATTGTAGGACATCACTGAAGTTGTCTAAACCTTGCCACTGGGTCTTGTTTATGCTAAAGCTGAGTGTTTCAGTCCCTTAAATTGGCAACGGCAGTTTGACATCCATGTTAATCTTCCATGAGATTTAAGGGTCTGGAACCTGGAGGTGGCTTGCTCTTACCATGCCCACGGATCTGGAGACAAATGTGGCCATTATTACCCCAGGGATCAGGGAGAACAAACGTGGGAAAGTTCATTGGAAGAAATGCTCATTTTCTATACACAGGAATTGTAGTGTTTTGCCAAGCAAGGTCCTGGCAACATGTCTTGAATGCTGGCATTTTCATTCTGTTGGAAAACAGTGACAACCAAACAGAGGGGAAGGGAGACCTGTTTTGCATTTGGAAATACCAACAAAACCACATTCCCACTCCTTCTGCAAATTTATCACTAATGTCTTCTGAGCTTTGTGTATATGATGGAATGCAGGGCTAAGCTGTTTTCCTTGGGATTGTGGCATTTCTCTCTCATACACACACTCCTCAGTGATACATCTACAAATAAAGGCCATGTTTCCATGAACCCATTTCACTGTCAGAAACATAGTCACATAAAGTAAACGCCGTGGGCAAATGTCCTTTTCCTCTCACCCTTGCCTGGCTACTCCCTTCCTGTCTTGTCCTATGATAACAGGATTCCCATTTCAGGTGACTAAGCCAGGTGAGCCTCTGGGAGTGTGATCTTTAAGGTGGCTGGCCCCAGACCCCAGCCAGCCCTAAAGACACTCGATGTCACTCCCTGCCTCACCAGCCACCATCTGCAGCTGATGAGGAAATCAGAATCTTCCGTAATCCCTTCCACGCCCAGGGACTTATTCTCAGAAGTTTATTTATCTTACGCAATGGCTGTAATAACATACAAGTTCAGATTAACCCAAAAGGGGAATGGCAGATTTCCAGTGGCCTCAGCTTCCAGAAGATTCTAGACGGAACAGTCAGCTGCTGTGCTACTTCTCTTTCCTCTCCCTGGCTCCCACAGTCTCCTCTCTCTCTCTCTCTCTCTCTCTCTCTCTCTCTCTCTCTTTTTCTCGCTCTCTTTTAAAACATTTATTTTGAAATCATTTTAGATTTAACAGACAAGTTGCAAAAATAGTTCAGCATTTCCCCAGATCTTCCTAATGTCAACATCATATTTAACCTCAGTACAATGATCAGAACTAAGAAGTTAATACTGTGCAGTGTTATTAATGAGTCATTTTTGGTTTTTAACCACTTTTCCACGAATGTCCTTTCTCTGTTCCAGGATCCAAGCCAGGATCCCACATTGCATTTAATTGTCATGTCTCTTTAGTATCTTTAAATCTGTGACAGCTCCTCAGTCTTCCTTTGTCTTTCATGACCTTGACGCTTCTGGAAAGTATTGCCCAGTTATTTTATAGAACGTCCCCCTATTACTGTGTGCCTGATGTTGTCTCATGATTAGAATGAGGACATGCATCTTGTGCGGGAATCCCCCAGAGGTGATGTCCTTTTCACGGTGTGTCATATCAGGGCTCCATGATGTACCTTTGTCTTATTATTGATATTAACTTTGGTCACTTGGTTAAGACGGTGTCTGCTGGGTGTTCTCACTGTAATGTTACCATTTTTTTCCCTTTGTAATTAATAAATTTCTTGGGGGAAATACTTTGAGACTATGCTAATATCCCCATTTCTCCTCAAACTTTTGTCTGCTGGTTTTCACATCCATAGTAGCATAGGTCTTGCCTGTCACAAACACTGGTCTTCTAATGGCAATTTTCTACTTCTCTCATTCCTTCTACATTTATTAATTGGGACTCCCCAAACCATTTGTCTGACAATCCACAGAATTTGTGTCCTCACCTTGTAGGATTTTGCCTAGCCTCACACTCTGGTCCCCAAACGGGGGCTCTGTAGCTATTTTTTTAATGGAAAGGAAGAGGAGCGAAAGGATTCTAGTCTGGGCTCACCATGCGACTTTACATAAATGACCTCCCTTCTTTGAGCTTCAGTTTTCTCTTCTTCAAATGCCGCCTCTGAGACCCTTCCAGCTCTAAAACACTTGATTCCATGACAGGCAGTTGGATTATGACGAAATCTGCAGCTCGTGTCACCAAACTGCCCAACAGTAAGGGTAACACAGGGTAGCAACAGGCACAGACAAGGAAATACAAGGAGAAGGAGAAGAAATGGTCAGTGGATCTTTAACAAGCACTGGTGATCCTTACTTTGTAATACTTTCCATGCTGAGAAACACATTGGATGGGAAGGCTAAGGTTTGGGGAGGAGGCGGCCCCATTTGGGATGAGGTCTTTTATCTTTGCCTGGTCCATGAAACAGATGAATCAGCCCTTTCTCCCCAGATTGAAGGATTCATAGTGTGTGTTTTCCACTGTCGATTTCATTACTTTGCATCAGGCTTAATACCCATTTAAGGCTTAATGGTTGCAGAATTATACTGGATGTAAAATACAGTTTTTAACAGGGTAGTTTAAGAGCTGAAGTTTCACTCTTATCCTCTTTATAAAGCTCACAACACATCCAGATCTCAAGACTAAAAAATTCTCCTAATCTCTTATAAGCTAAGTCTATCTTCTGATTTTCAACCCGGAGCCAATTTTTATTAATATTTTAAATATACCATTAGAGATTAGAGTTTATTTTGCCTATCTTTTAGATACACCAGACATCAGACATTGTTTAAAAATGTTAGACCATCATACATCATTGAAAAAAAAAAGTGAGTGAGAAACGTTTGTGACTATAAAAGGGAGAGCTGGCTTCCAGAGTTAACTGTGAATACTGGATGTGGCAAGACACCCAGGAGTGGACAGTGGTCTTCACTGTTGTAGGGAGAGAGAATCCAGAGAGAAGTAAAATCAAAACTAGTCCCCAGCTCTTTTTATTTGAACCAGTATTTGTTAAACTCCTTTTCCCAAATAGTCTAGTCTCAGATCTGCTAGCAAATAGAGGAAGGCACTAGTCTGAGATCACATCTCTTAATTCCCCATTTTTAATAAGGAGCTTTTAAAATTTCACTATAGAATTGCTCTCTATAAATGTAGTTCGAAAAATTACAGGAAAGTGAGGGTGGGAGAATGAGTAGCCAATTTGTCACAAATTATTATGAAGATTCTGTTACTGATTAAACTGTGAGTTTAGTTCCTTACACACAAGGACACATTTCTCTCTTAGACACTGCTTTATTTCTAATGCCATGCACAGTGCCTGGCACATAGTAGGTGCTCAATCAATCCTGCACACAGTAGGTGCTCAGTACATCTCTGATGCATGAATAAATGGTTGATTATAGAAATTATCTCTGTGTGCATTGCACTGTGAGCTATAGCCCCTTTCATTTACCTTTGAGGTAATAGTTGTAGGTGGAAATTGAACGAATAGGAATAATTGCATGTGGAAGTCTATATTTAGTAGTTATATAATGGTTTGTAAGAATAGTTTTCAAAATGCATTTTTGAAAGTTAATAGATATTATTAAAAAAAAGGTTCTGTGGTCAAAATTTGAACTGTGAAGGTTAAACGGTTTGTTTTTTTGTTTCAAACTGCAGGACTTATCAGTCTTGATACTTTCTTGGAATGAGTGCTGGGACCTACCAAGAAAGCCATTAAGCATTTCACTTCTGAATCTATTATTTCTTTTTTTTCTTGGAGCATTTTTGTGCTAATGATCAAATGAGCAATTTGAGAAACATTGATAATACACAGAGCATTTTAGTTGGATAAATTATCCTAGAACATTTGGTTTCTCCTATCATTGACTTTGGACTAATTACTTATATGTGAATCAAGTGTATAACATGGAAAATGTCCCTAAGCCTTCAAATATTTGTTCAGGGAATGAATGAATGAATGAATGAATGAATGAAGTGGATTAATAGCTATATCAGAATAATATTGTTAGATAAATTACATAGGGATAACACCATCATTTCCGATATCTGAGAGAGTTGTTGAAATTTCCCCAAACCACATACATTCGCACATGTAACCTCCCCCTTTTTTTTTTTTAAGATTTTATTGGGGAATTGGGGGGAGGGGAACAGACAAGTTACAGACTAGACTTTAGTCTAGTTGTGGAGGATGTCGCTTCACTACCCATGTTGGTATGATCATTGCGCTCTTCCCAGGTGAGGCAGTCACTTGCCGGCCATTGGATGGCCACTCACGGCAGCTCATGAAAGCTCATACCCACTGCCGACCAGCCTCACTGCAGCCTAGGCCGTCACCGGCTACTCATGGCAGCCCAGCTCCAGGTCGAGCTGTTGTTCACCATCTTAGCTGTAGATGGTGCGGCGTCTCTGGCCCTCATGTGGGATCTGAACTGGGGCCCTGCTGCTCAGAGCTGGCATCCCAAGCCAACTCCTAACCAACGCATCACTCAGCTGGCCCACGTGTAACCCTTTTTTGCCATCCCCATTGCCATTCTCTCCCCCTCCCCTTAAAGCTACTATTACCTTTTACTAATTACAGCAGCTTTGTAATCAGCCTTTCCACATCCTGCCTCCTCCAGCCCATCATGCCCAGGCCCTGACATGCCTCTGTGTCACTCATTCCATCAGTCGCAGAGAGGTCCTCAACTTGATGCCCAGGGCCCCTGACAGCATGATCCCAACTCACCTACCAGCCTCATCTCCCATCACCCCCGTATGTATAGGCCACATTACACGCAGACCAGCCTTCCCCAGTTTACTGAATACACTCGGACATGTTTCACTCCCATGCTGTTATTTCTGTTTTTTTCCTCTGCCTGGAATGCCTGGGGAACCCCACATCATTTGTGGAAAGGTCCTCTTATAATGTTACCTATTTTTCATTTTCGTTTCCAACCACCTCCTTCATGAGACTGTTTCGAGTCTTGCTATTTCCTGAATCTCCATGGCATTCTCTTATATCGCTTACAATTGCCTAGTATTCAGTTTGTTCCATTTACCTCTTTTCTGCCCCACCCCACCCCCACCCCACCCTCACTGGATTGTAAACTGTAAGGAAGCATGTTACTCTTTTTTGTTTTCAGTACCTAGCTCAGCTCCTTGTACACAGTGGGCTAATATTTTGGCGAGTTGAGCGCTCCTCTTAAGATCTATAAGTGTATCTGCATTATTGCTTTTCAATAGAGAAGCGCAGAGAGACACGGGTCTCATCCTAAGAAGGCTTACATCCCAAACAGGAAGCCCAATTATCTTCTAGAATTTAGATGCATCGAATCTACTAATGGGCTGCGTTGCAGAAGTTCGTCTGTAAGTCTGCTGTGGGGAACCTGGGTTACATTTTCTCTTAGAAACAGTATTGGTGGGGGGTGAGTGGTTGTGTCTCCCAGCCAGCCCACAAAAGCCTATTTAACTTGTAATGTGTCTAAAGTCCGATACTAATAGCAGCCCCAGGGGCTCATCGGCCTCTTCTCTCAGGCCATCACCAGTCTTAACACTACAGACCTTGCCCTGAGGCAAAGCACGAGGCAGGATGGAATGGGATGAGGGGCACCACCTTCAGCGCGGTGGTGATGGAGGGGAAGGGGGCGGAGGAGAGGGAAGGACTGAGCAGGAGGGAGGAAAGCAGAGGCACGGGGCCCTGAGAAGCTGAGCTAGGGTATCCCGTCTGCAATGGCCTTGCTCGTGTCATGGGATCCCCAGGCATGGTGCCTCCAGGGATTCCTGTGTTCTCTGACACTTCTTTCTATTAGGAAGCCTCAGAAGGCTGTCTGCCTATGCCTGTCTTGGAGGTTTTTGTTTGTTTTTCCTTTAGTTTTCACCACAGTTGAAGCTAGGACATCAGCAAAGAAACCAAGGAGAGGGTTATTTCAATACATGGAGGCACCTGCTTGGATATAGACTGGAGGCCACAAACATAAATACCTAAGAGGCAAGGCAGGCCATGGGAATAGGCAATGCAGACAGGAGGGGGGACCTGCAGAGAACAGGTTCCTTCAGAGGGTAGAAGCTTCTAGTAACTTCAGGTGTTCACACAGGGTTCAAAATATTCAACTCTTTCAACAGAAGCCATCAATCTGAACTTATGTGCTATCTCCAGGATTTTATGTTGACAGGTAATTTAAAATGTTTTAAACATTGTATAAGGCACGTGTGCGCGCGTGTGCGCGCGCGCACACACACACACACACACACACACACACACATACACATACACATATTTATGGGTCCCACCCAGGAAATCTTTGCTGTCCATGGTCATATTTCACTTAATGTAGTCCTGAAAAAAAAAATGAGGAATTATAAGTAGAATTTTTGTAGATAGAATCATGTGTTTCATTTGATGGACATTAAAATTTCAGAGACGTATTTCCACGGAAAAAAGATTTCTGTTCAAAAACACACTTGAAAATCATACTTCAGATTATAGTTTGTATACATATGTCAAGGGGAAAGTGCCAATTTCTGTTAAAATTTTTACAGTATTTACCAATCTGTATTAAATTTAGTTGCTAACACCTCAAAAACCCATGGTGAAATAGCTTAGGAAACTGAGGATGTTTTCAACCAAGCACCGGGGTCCTTTTAGACAGCAACTCAAGTCGGCATTTCTGAAGTCAGCTCCATCACATGCCATTCCCATTCTCTGCAGAGTCACAGGACTCTGTCTTGAAAATTCTGTCTTTCTGTAGTATCCACTTGGGTCGCTCACCCAGAGTCCGGGGGCCTAAAAGTCCCCAGCTGTGATCTGTTCATCCTCTGGGAGTGTCCCACCAACTTGAAAGCTGTTCTCTTGGCGGCCACCAAAGATGAATTATGAAGATCTCACTGCCCCCATCAGCCTCCACCCCAAAAGTCCCCAAAAGCTCTATCTGTCACATATGTCAGAGCTCTATGCTATATCTGCATGGGAGACAAACGGAAATCAAAAGCACGGCATCTTGCCAAAATTTCAGTGCTGGATTCTAGTTCTAGAGCTGCCACTGTGAACCTGGGCAAGCCACTTAAACTCTGTACTTCAGTGTCCACATCACCAAAAAGGGGCCTACCCCATGGGTTATTATGGGAATCAGATGAGATCATGCTTGTGCAAAGCACATAACTTTATACTCAGTGGATGGTAACCATTGTGATCAGCCTTAGTAATGTCCTTCGCATCACCAGAAGACACAGCCTCTGCTGTTAGAGTCTCCCCCTACCCACTAGCTCCTGACCTTTAAGATCACACAGGTCAAGAAGCAGGAGATGGGTCAGCAGCCGCCTGAGCTGTGGGTACAAACTAGAGACACTTCTCCTTAAAAAATGAGAGGTGCAGGTGTGTTCCATGAGTCAAGATTTCTTATTACCTTATCCAGGGCACAGTTGTCTCCAGACCAAGTGTAACTATTTATTCTTGTCTCTGGGCATATTCAGGGCTGATGATTCAGCCACGATGAGTCTTCTCCATGCTCAGACATATCGCTGAGCTCTCCAGGGAGCTTGAAAGGACATAGCATCTTCTTCTGTCTTGCTGTCTGCCATGCCTAGGCGGGCACTATAAACAAAAGGGTGCTTATTAAGTTGCTTTTTTAGCAAGGAAACTACTCATTTTGGGTGAACTGCTCATCTATCTAGGGGCTGAATTAACACTTTGATCCCATCGTCGTTAGCTTTGTCCAGATGAATGGACCTCTGACTAAATGCAGGGAAAGAGCTGTTTAAAGGGACAGCAGAAGTCCCAATTGCACAAAGCCATGTTGAAATGAATGGGGAGAGAGCCAGCCTTTTGGGGGATCCATAAAGCTGGCGTCTGTAAGATTTGACCCAGTACGACGGATGAGGACAACTCTGGTTGTCTTAGCTCGTGGTCCTCTCCCGAGGGACAGTTTGGAAAATACATCAACTCCATGCGAGGCCATCACCATCTCCCTTTTGAGCAGGGGCTGAGCCATTCTTCAAACACTGACACACAGCAGCATCTAGGCCAAAGCCCTGACCCACTGGTCAACCCAGTGGGACCATCAAGGTCACCACTGCCCTGACTTCAAGTCCAGAGGGCCCCAAGTTCAGCTAGTTGGAAACCAGATTTCCAAAGCTCTGCTCTGCTTGTGCTCCACTCATTCCCAAAGGAGGAAGTATTCCCAGCCCAGAGGCTGCCAGACACCAGACACTGAACCGCAGGCCTCCCAGCTGCTGGGATTCTGACTTGCCTTTATTTCTTGGCCGGACTGCACTGGGGATGAAAGGGAAGGGCAGATGTGTCAATGAGGAGCCACTAGCAGCTGCGCCTGCCGCTGGTTAGAGTTATTGGCATCCAAATCCCTTCTTCTGTCACCCCACTGGCTTTTGTTAGACCTCAGGCCCCTGTTGGGGACTCAGGCTTGTCCTTTCCTTCCCCCAAGTTCTCCCTCTGTAGTTAATTCTGCCCCAAGATCATTGTCCCCACACGTCTGTTTTGATGATCGATACAATAGTCGTCTCTTTCCTCATATCTGTACTGATAGAACTTAATGCAGACATGCCTACAGGGGCCATGGGATTAGTGATGTCCTCATAGGTCTCAGGCCAAATCCCTCCACCCAAGCAGAAAAGGCAGCTCCATGGGCTTCTGCAACCAGAGCTCTGTCCCCCACCCCCATCCGCTCCCATCCTTGGCCGTCTCCCCAGTGGCCCGAGTCTCCCGTTTCCATCAGAGGAAAGGATAGGTGCACTCCCCTCAACTGCTGTTTGCTTTCCCCCTGCCTGTGGGAATCAGAGGTTGGGGTAGAAATTGATAAAAGCAAGCATTTTGCCATAAAAAGAATCTAAGAGGGCAATGGAAGGCCATCCGTTCGATTCCCCAGGCTGTCTGTCTTTGAAAAGGAAGATCTGGCCAAACCTACAGAACTTGCTGCCTCTGGAGTTTACTCTTTATTTCACTCTGTGCAGCACGTCCTTGTGTATGAATTAAAGATTAAAGGCAACTTAACCTGCATTTTGCTATATCTCTATATACAGGCAAGGAAGGGAGGGAGGAAGTTGTGTGTGTTCCACAAGCTCTCCTGGTTCTAACACCAGGCGAGGAGATGGGAGACTAAAGATGAAAATGTTGGTGTTCTCTTCTTTACCCTCCCACTCCTTCCTGAGATGACCTCTGGCAAGGCATTGAATGGGTCTGTGCCTCCATTTCATTAACCATAGAATAAGTATAATGACACCTAGTTGGACTACTGGTGTGTCCTCTGCTCTGTGGGTCTCAGGTGGTGATGACATCATCATAGCACTGGCCGTTTTACACAGGACCCAATATGTGAATCGCCTTTCAGTGAGAAATCAACGTTTGGGCCCCTCCCTCATTTTGAAATGCAGTCCATTTTGGCTGGTGCCAAATTGTAATCCCAGATGCTCATAGTCACCAAGCATGGAAGCTACCTTTGTGATCCCTTAGAACAGGGTTTCTAACCTCAGCACAATGGATATTTGGGGCTAGATCATTCTTTGTGATGGGGGGAGGGGGCTGTCCTGTGCATTGTTAGATGTTTACTAGCATCCTGGTCTCTACTCACTAGATACCTGTAGGACTCCCAAGTTGTGACAATCCAAAATGTCTCGAAAACATTGCCAGGTGTCTGCTGCAGGACAGACCGCCTTCTGCAGGGGACCACTGCCTTTGAGTCAGCCACCTTGGAGAAGGCATCACCAAAAGCCCTAATCCATTTAATTGTGACTCTAAGATACTGAGGCATAAATGCATGGGCTCATTCAGTGCCTTATTCAATAACTGGAATGTCATCAGAGAATATAAGCCAGTCCTAACTAAAGTTCAGGAAGATAAGGCTACAAAAAGAAAATACATTCCGGAGCCTTTCGCTGTTATCCCGCAGGTGCTATATCGTGTTAGAACACATCATGGATCATTGACCTGTTAGAGACCACCCTACAGGCCTGGAGTTGTAGTAACATCTGCTGGACACTCAGAGGTTTTCAGGCACAGGCAGGATGTGAGCAGGGAAGTATTTTACAGACTCATAAGGGCTAGAGGTGCCCATTTGGCTCTGGATCTGTAGCTCAGTGTCTATGTAACAAGTGTTAAGCAGAATTTATTGCATTCCATAGGAATATATGAGCCAGGAGCAGCTACATGAAGCCACGAGGATCTGCCAAAATGGATATGGTTTTTAGGCTGAGACTTTTTTTTTTAATTGGGGAACAGTGTGTTTTTCCAGGACCCATCAACTCCAAGTCAAGTAGTTGTTTCAATCTAGCTGTGGAGGGCGTGGGGATCGAACGGCAATCTCCAGGTCGAGTAGTTTTTTTCAATCTAGTTGTGGAGGCTACAGTTCAGTGGCCCATGTGGGAATCGAACAAGCAACCTTGGTGTTATGAGCACAGCGCTCTAACCAACTGAGCTAACTGGCTGCCCTACCCTGAGACTTTTAAAATACCAAACAGAAAAAAGGCAGGTGCAGACCCTAAAGGTGGACATTATTATCTGTGGTTATGTGGAAGTGTCTTCAGACCCAGCAAGGCTCCAAGCTGGGGATCTTGTCCTTCCTTGAATGAATTCGGTGCTAGGTCTTCTGGCTGCAGAGGCCCCCCAGGAAGGATTTCGTAGACACACAGAGTGGTGGCCCCAGTGTTTACCAAGGACCAGAGAACCCCTATGGTCCATGTGTCCCAAACCAGAATCACTAGCGCTATGTTGTCAGTACAGAAAACAAAACAGCTCTTGGTGCCTACATGAGGCCGAGTCTGAGATGGAGCAGTGAATTCAGGGTGCCCTTTGCAGCAGCCACACAACAAGGCATCTGATGGGGGTGCCCAAAGCCAGCTCTCCAGTCCAGATGTTATTGCTGTGCTGCCTCCTCCTAGAGAAAACGGCACGTTGTGTCCCCCTTGCGTCCTCCCCACGGTGCACCCCTGCAGGCATTTACACGGGTGCCTCTCAGAAACCACGTTCCTAGGAGGGATTGCTTGTGTGGCACTTTCCAGTCCCCCTGGGGCCAAGACAAGATTTGCGTTTTGCTGTGGGTGTTCAGCAGGTCCCAGTCATTTCCTTTCCTTTCAAAAAGATTCCAAATGGACATAAATCCCACCCTGGCTCTGACAGCCTCCAGTCATCTGTTTACCAAAATAAACTTTACGCACACATGGAAAGATAACTCCGAGGGAAATATGCATCCCCATAGCATCCAAGCCTGGCATTTAATGTCTCTTTTTATGGTTAATAATGCATCAAAAGCATCCCCTGTCTGAAGCTGTCATTACATCACATACGTGATGTGCAGGGCCCATTTCAAAAAACTTGGGAGTCAATTTTTATTTTTAAAAAAACAAACAAAAACAACTAATGTATAATTACAGTGGCCTGTTTCCCTCTCTCTGTATTTCTTTTTAATAAACCTGCTTCTTGATGCAATCAATCCACTGAAAATACCTAGAGAGAGTCTTTGCTTTATATAGATAAAGAGCCGTCCTATATAAAGAACTCCAGGGCCGGCCTAGTGGCGCGTTGGTTAAGAGCTGGCTTGGGACACCAGAGGGCCCCGGTTCGGATCCCACATATGAGGGCCAGTGACACTGCCCTCTACAGCTAAGAT
>NW_017731359.1:2420296-2463348 GCF_001890085.2 Hipposideros armiger | reverse complement strand
GTTCTCCTTCCATCACCATATATTTGACCCCCTTTACCCTCTTCTACCACCCTCCCTCCCTCTTTACCTTCTGGTAGCCATTAAACTATTGTCTGTTCTTATGAGTTTTTGTTTGTTTGTCTTGCTCCTTTGTTGCTTTCAGCTTTATATCCCACATATCAGTGAAATCATATAGTTCTCGACTTTTTCTGTGTGACTTATTTTGCTTAGCATATTAATCTCAAGATCCATCCATGTTGTCACAAATGGCACTATTTCATCTTTTCTTATGGCAGGGTAGTATTCCATGGTGTATATATACCACATGTTCTTTATCCAATCATCTATCGAAGGACACTTTGGTGGTTTCCATGGCATTTATTTCAATTCTGGCTCCCTAGAGTTAAAAAGAAAATCAGGAAAGCCCCATTTCCTTCTGTTCATTGCAAAGTGAACATTACTCTGAAAGTCTTTCCTTATTTCCCATCTGTTTGGTCACTGATGCTGAGAACAGCATGGATGGGAAGAATGTGAGGGTTGACAGTTTTCTTCCTGTGCTATCTAGAGTCTCCTATCACCTTTGAAGTATAACAGACACACATCCCATATTGGCCATCTGTAATAGCCATGTTCATGCCCCCGAGTGGTTTCTTTACCACCCTGAACCATTTCAGATGGCCGGAAGAGGGTGCAGCTCTGTGGGGGCAGCCAGCTTATAAATGCTTGGAGCTTGGGCAGTGCCTTCCGACCTTGGTTTGTGGCTCTGAGGACCAAGTGAGATAATTAGGTCATGTGTGCAAAGTGTTCAGGACGGTTGTGCACCAAGGAAACGCTCAGAAAACGGCAACAGTTAGGATTTGGGGCAGGCAATGGGATAGGTGACTAAGAGCACAGCTAGGAGGACTCAGATGCTCTCGGGTCAGGTGGGACATTCCTCATGTGCGAGGTAGTCGCTGTTCAGAGAGTAGGCCTCAAATCTTGTCACCACAAAAAAAAATGGTAGTTACGTAACATGAGGGTGGTGGTAGCTAACACTGTGATGGTAATCATTTTGCAACTCAACACATTGTACGCCCTAAATTTACACAATGTTTATGTCAACTGTATCTCAGTAAAGCTGTAAAAAAAAAATGGAGGCAGGGCCGGCCGAATGGCATGTTGGTTAGAAGTTGGCTTGGGACACCAGCTCTGAGCAGCAGGGCCCCGGTTCAGATCCCACATGAGGGCCAGAGACGCTGCACCGTCTACAGCTAAGATGGTGAACAACAGCTCGACCTGGAGCTGGGCTGCCGTGAGTTGCCGGTGACAGTGTAGGTTGCAGTGGGGCTGGCTGGCAGTGGGCGTGAGCTGCCATGAACCGCTGTGAGCGGCCATCCAATGGCCAGCAAACAATCTGCCTCCCCTGGGAAGAGCACAATGATAATACCAACATGGGCCAGTGAAGCGACGTCCTCCACAACTAGACTGAAGAACAAAAGGACAGCAACTTGTCTGTTCCCCTTCCCCGATTCCCCAGTGCTGTTCCCCTCCCCCAAATTCCCCAATAAAATCTTAAAAAAAGAAAAAAAAAAAGATGGAGGCAGTGATAGTACTACCTTCCTCTCTTACACAGTTATTATGATGATGACAGTGAGACAGTATGTATGAAGTGTAAAGTACTCAATGGATGGCAGATATTAACACCACCAGCAGCAGTACCTGTAATTTGCAAATACTTAGGTAACGTGATTTAATAGTCATTGAGTTGCTGAGGTGCTCCTCCTACTTAGGATTTGCTAATGATGGAGGATTAGGACCCACAGCACTAAGTTTGAGCCAGGGTTCATCCTGGAAAATGGAAGAGTATTTTCATCCCTGCAGATATGGTAAACACATGTTTTAGGAAGCAGGGAAAGAACGAAAGGTCAATCTGCTTTCACGCCTTGTAGGTCTTACATTTTCATAGTTCGTTCCCGGAAACCATTACAAACCACAGAACACAGGTTGAAATCAAGCTTTCTTTTGCACCGGATGGTGGATCCTTTATCCAGATACTAAAGGCTGGCTTTGCCCAAGGTCAAGATGACAGAGTTGGGGGGGGAGTGGGTAGAAAGGCTGGGGACTCCCCTCTGAAGGCCTTAGCTTTTCCCTAGCCCCTACGCTGGCTTCTTGGCAGCTCCCAAGGGGGAGAGTGCCCCTGAGACTGAATCCCGAAAGTTCCCCCCAGCACAGGAAGCATTTGGGCTTTTTTTCCCCTTAGTGTTTTTCTAAGATCTGAATGGTGGGATCCCCAAAGGGACTCCTACTCCCTTAAAACTCCTCACAGAAGTTTTTCTTCCATCTCAGCCTGGAAAGGAACCTCCTGAGATCCAGAGCAAAGTAGCAATGACTCCATGTGCCACCAGCACCAAGACATTTGGGCACTCTGTTTATTTGGCTTATTCGCCCTTTATCCCTTCTTTACTCTCCCCTGTAACTCTGGGCCCCCCATCCCCACCCCAAGGGGCTGACAGGTCTCACAATCTGGAGATAAATGCTGCGAGCGCTTCCTTTCAGAGGCGGTTTAAGAAGTTACCATTTGGACGTGTTCACCACTGGCTTCCTTGCGGTTCCCCAGCAACCCCCACCCACCCAGTTCAAATCCTTTCTTGGTTTTCCTATTGTTTGACTCCACGGTACTTTTTAAGTGTCAAAGCAAATTTGTGTTTCCACTAAGAAAGCACCCTTTGCTTTTTGCCTTTTCTTAATTGCATGTGGCCCTCCAGAGTCTAATTCTCATGGAAAACTTAACTGGGTCCCTAAGAAAAGGCACAAACACGCCCACACACCCAGCCAGCAGACACTCCCATGCCGTTGCACACCCTCATGCACCGCACAATTGCATACTGCAGAGCAGGCTAATGTTGATGCATCCAGGTTGGAAATGACAGGATATTGTGGAGGGCCAGTCACTTAATGAACCCCTGCGGGACCAGCCTTGGTTACTAACAATTTCTCTCCAACTCATCAGGCAAGGGAATCGTAGCCCTCAGTGTCTGACTCCATCACGTCCCCCACTGCCCCCATCTTTCTATCCCACACAAACAAACCAATTACAGAAACGGATATAAATTGGACCCCTTTTCTGAAAATGCTCCCTCAACCTTTTTTTTTTTTTCCCCTCCCTTACTCAGCTCCAATCAGCCTGCCCACCAGGTGGACTTCCTATACTCACGCTCACACGTGAACACACACACACACATACACACACACACACACACGTGTGCATACACATACACTGGGTATTCTCACAGCCTTCACAAACTTCCTGTTCTTTGGTCCAGCCTGGTTTTGTCTTTATATCCCCTTCATCTACTATCATGTGGAATACAGATTAAGAATCACTTTAATTTATTTTTTTTTAACATCTTTCTATACTGTATCCAGCGCTAAACCTTCCCCTCGCTCTGTTGTACCTTAGGGTAACTTCCTGAT
Source organism: Hipposideros armiger (assembly GCF_001890085.2). Classification (NCBI taxonomy): domain Eukaryota; kingdom Metazoa; phylum Chordata; class Mammalia; order Chiroptera; family Hipposideridae; genus Hipposideros; species Hipposideros armiger. The sequence continues at coordinate 2,459,916 of NW_017731359.1, read as the reverse complement.
TTATTCTTGGACAGCGCCTTGTATAACTCATATTGGTATTAACTGTGCCCTTCATCTTAGCTATCAATTGATTACTTAGCTTAGAGTCTTTGTATAAAGATATATCCCCGTGATTACTTAGCTTAGAATCTTTGTATAAAGACCTATCCATGCTTAAATAAAACTACTATTAAAACATCAGATCTACAAACTCCTATAAGGAGTGAGAAGTTGCATAATTGGGATTTGAGCCATCATAAGTAAGATAGCAAGACAGTTAATTGCCTGTATATCAGTGCGACCCAAAGTATGGTCCGCAGTCCACTCTGGTCTATGAACCCTTTGTTAAGTAAAGGTCCTCAACAACTTAAGTACAGAAATTCAGAGTAAGAGTTTAGAAACTTATATAGCCATCTGACATTCTGCAGTGTTTAAGCAACATTTTATTTTTCTAGTAATCCATTTTTAAAGCATTTTACAAAGTATCTGTCCATGAAGGGATTGGCTGTTAACAACAATAACAGCAAGTTGTCCTTTGCCTCCTTTGCCACAGATAATTTAAGAAGCAAGTTCATTATCACGGAGATCTCCAAGTTTACCTAAAGAAACAAGGGGTTCCTTTCAATAATTAGATTATTTGGGTGAAATTAAATGTTTGCAGATCTTTAACTGTTTGAGTAGCTATGTGATCAAGAAAAAGCAGAAAAAGTTAAAACTAATATAATCTAAGGAAAGATCTCAAAGAAGATAACCTAGTCTTGAGTAGATGTAGATAGGTATGTGGGAAATAATCACATTGTGCAAAATTCTCTTTTGAAATCACTTTGGAGCAACAAATCTATCACATAAAGCTACATTGTATTCCAGAATGCTGACCCCCTATGCATATTCTGGAGGGTGACTATTATAACACTGGAATCAGGTTGTCCTACTAACCTACCTACTAAAAGCTTGATGCATTTGTTTTGGGGAGGAGGCTATTGTTAGTCCTGTGGCATCTACAAATCTCCATGGAGTCAAAACCTTGTTATAACAGAGCTCTCTATGCTTAAGCCTCCACGCAGATGGACAAACATTTCAGACAGACTTTGGTTCCCTCCGGCATGAGGAAAAATTTACCCAGTTATCTAGGGAGAATGATAGGTGTCTATGACGAATCATAGGCTGGAGACATTTTAGACATAGTAACTTGAATTTTTAGTGCACTTTCCCACTTACACAGCATGTCCACCTCTGTTAATTCCCCAGATGCTGAAAGCCAGCCAGCAGGAGAGAGAAGGCAGGACTTATTACACACCTCCGTTTTAAGGCAGGCATCTATCACCTAAGCTCATTCACTCCCTCCATGTTTCTGTGTGTCCATCCAAATGCTGCCCAAGGTCCGAGAAGTTTCCAAGGGAATGGACAGACCCTCCCTTTGCAGTTATTTTTGTGTTGTGTAGCTCGAGGAGAAACCTACAAGGGGACCCTGGTTGATTCCCACTGTCCTCTGGGCTTTGGGGGCATTTTTTTTTTAAAGCCAAATACCTGTGGGTTTTATTGGCTGGATTGTGACTAGAGGCAGCAGGGAGAAAGGGAACACCGGGCATTAAAAATGACAAAGCACTTTCATTTGTGAGAGCCATCCGAGGAAGGTGGAAATGAGCATATTTTTCTGAGGGAAAGCAATTTCACAAGCCCAGCTTGTGTACAGCTGAGCAGGACAGAGAACCAGCTTGGATGGCCTCTGCCATTCTAGGGGAAGACAGATGATTGATGTTTTCTCATTATGTGGGCTGGGAGGGAGTTTTATGCAAAATTCAAAGACAGAAAGAAATCCTAGCTCCTGCCCTTCTTCCTTTCATGAGGGCCTTCCTGAACTGGAGAAGGACAGCCGTGGTGATAGAGCTGACCCAGGATCACGCAGAGGTGATAGCATTTCCGGGCGGTTAGGTGAGCCAGACATAGCCAAGCCTGGTTCTTCTAGAGGATCACATTCCCCTCTGGGGAAGAACACAAGGCAATAAACGGCTTTTGCAGCAATTAAACACAAGAGCAAAAGGTGAGCCTCCAACTCCATGGAGTCATCCCTTTATAAAGAACAATAACAAAAATGACCATGAGCCACCAGCTCGGAAGAACCTTCCCCGACACGGGCAGCGGTCTGTATTTTCTCCCAGTGAACTTTCCACGGCAGCTCCTTCTGGGTTTTGCAGATCAGATGTGCGGTAGGAGCTGAGAGAGCCGCAGTCCATCTTGCATTTGCTAAAATGCATTCAGAATCGCATTATTATAGATTATGCAAGATTGGAACATGGTAGAGATGAAAACGTAGCCCTGATGCTTCTGAGAGAAGGAAGTCAGCCTGACCCCTTGGAGACCGAGCTACCGACTCTTTGTTTTTCCACAGATCTACTTGCCGGAGGGAACAGTTCAGCTCTTCCTTCCTTTTAATTCCTGTCTTGTGGGAGATGTGAAAACATGAAGCAAGGAGAGAATATCCCTGCAAACTCCCACCACACACCAACGGCTGTACACACACACACACACACACACACACACACACACACACACACACATGCACACATGCACATGCACACAATGGAGTCAAGGTTTTAGAACTGTATTTATTCTCAGCAGCTTGTTTATGGGGGAAAAGGCACGAGAGTTGGACATAAGGATGGCAGGGACTCACCGCTGCTCTGATTGGCTGCGTGTCCTCAGGGAAGTCACCTCACATCTCTGGGCCTCAGTTTCCTCATCTGAAAAAAAATGAAGGTTTGGATTTGATGACCTTTGTGATTCCTTACAGACTCAATGTTCCCTGATTCAGTGACTGCATTTCTAAAGGAAAGCCTCACTCAGGAAGGCTCATGGGCTTTGCATGTGTATGTGTATGTGCATATGTGGGCACGTGGCCCAGCCGTGCACAGCAGATAATGCAAGGACTCCATTTTGTTCTCCCCATAGCCCAGCCTCCATGGTTATGCTGTCGTCCTCCCCTCTTTCCATGCACTTGTGATGCCCCGTTATATCCGGACAGCTTATATGTTCTGAAAATCATAATTAGAGTGATGCTGCAATGACACCTCTTTCAAGCCCCCAGCACACGACTCCTGTTGGGGGCAGTCAAGGTAACCACAGCCCACTCGAGCGTGCAGGGAAGTCGTCTGCATGCTCCAGTACGCCGGAGCCTGTCAATACTCCTGAATAAACTAATCAGCCCATTTGCACCTTTGTGGAGTCACTGGAATAGGTGTGGTAGAGGCAATCCCAACACTGAGTGGAGGCAAAAGGAAAAAGAGAAGGGTTACAAAGAACAGACTTGCTGCCTTTCCAAAGGGAAGGAGTTTCTGTGTGTCCAGAAACTTGGGGCAAGGTTGGAGAGATGTCCCAGACACCCAGGAGACTGGATTTCCTGCTTCCCTGGGCCATGCGTCCATCTCAGTGTTTCCACCAGCATACCAGAGGGAGGAGCTCCCCAAGTCCTCAGTTCTTTTGCAATCACTGTTCAGTAGAAACAATATTCTCTACCTTTCTAAGAGCTCATTCCACAAAAAGCTAGATCCTCAGACCCCAAACCTTCCCTTTGACTTTCCCAGGGCTGCATAGAACTCACCACCACTTACCATCCATCCTGAGATGGCAAAGGAGTGATGGTGGATGGAGCTTGGAGTGTCACGAGAACTCCTGGTCGATGGGACTGTGCCACTGTGTGCTGTAAATCATGTGCCATGTGGGTCAGCTGGTGTAGGAATGAGGTCCTGTGACGTACACAGGTGGCGTGTGGCATCTCATGCCAATCCTCTGACTAGGTCAGGTACTGTGCCCCCCAGGCTGGGAAGAGATCAGTGATGCGCTGACAGATTGGCTCTCATCTTTTACAAAAAGGTCCCAATTTGGAACATTTACTGATTTCCATGGTGTAAAATGCTGCCACCTTGACTGCCATGATAAGGGCTGTAGTTAGCAAGTGGCTCACATGATTCCTGGACGTTTAACAACCAGCTCTTGTGAGCCAGCGGGCCAGTCCCAGGACCCCCCTCTGAAAGGGATTCCCATAATGCTAATGGGAATCGTCAGAAATGGCGTGGCCTTCCTTCTTCCCCTAGAAATCCGATGGGTTGTGTACCCAGAGATTAGTGGAAAAAGTGCTAAACATCTGCTAGGCCAGTTCGTCTTTTTCCTGGACCCCTTCCTTCTCTTCTCTCTCCACTCCCATGCCCTAGGAGGACACATCTAGGCCCATGACTTTACATTCCACCTATTTGCTGAACAAACTCTAAATTACCTCCCCGAACCCCAGGCTCTTCACTTCAGCCTCTAATAGGCATCTCAACCTTCACACTTTTACAACAAGCCTCTTAATGTCCTTCCCCCAAAATGAAATTTTTTCTCCGAGTCTTGCCCAACTCAATAAATGACACCACTGCCCACTTGCTTGAGGTAAAAGCTCTCCTTTACCCTCCACATCCAATCTATCAGCAGGACCTATGGACTTGACCTTCAGAACACATCCTGGGCCCAGCCCTTTCTCCCATTCCCACTTCCCAGTATCCTGGTCCAAGCCACCAACATTGTTCACCGAACCATTGTAGTCTTCCCTGTTCTCCATTCTATTCTTGACCCCTGCAATCTCTTTTCTATGCCATTCCCAAAGTAATCTCCAATGTTCAAATCAAATGACAGCACTTTCCCTTTGTTTCCCTCTCCTTGCACATACATACACACCTATGCCCACGTTAAGACACCCTGATGGCTTTGTATCCCACTTAGAATTGCCTCCTTATTCTGGCTCTTCTTCAACCTCACCCATACTGTCACCCTAACCACTACCCTCCAGACCCGTTACCCTTCTGTTCCTCAGACACAAGTTAGCTTCTGCCTTTGCACTTGCTTTTCCATCTGCCTGAGTCCCCGGATCTTTACAGGCCTGACTGTCCATATCATTCAGGTCTCATCACAAATGTCACCTCCTCAGAGAGGCCTTCCCTGATTACCTTTGGTATGTATTGTCTGTCTAGAATGTAAGTTCCATGAGGGCACAGACTGTATTAGTTGGGCATACGTAACAAAGAGGCCCAGCAACAGAGCAGCTCAAAGGACAAAGAAGTTCATTTCTTGCTCACAGAACTCCAGGTTCTTTCCTTCATGTCACCCCCCCACCACCACCATCTGTCAGAGCATTGCTGCCATCTGCAGGGTCAAAGCGGGGCCTCAAGGTTTCCCACACTGGGAAGGGACCAAGGAGGAGGTGGCACACACCCATCTCAAAGTCTAAGCACAGACATGGCTCACATCCCTGCCACTCGCCTGCCACTCCTGAGACTCATCCCCATGGCTACCCCTAATGACACACAGGCTGGGAAATGTAGCTGACGTGTACCCAGAAAGATACCCTGGCACTTAGTACTTGTTGAATGAATGAGTTTTAAAAAATGCGTCTTCTAGTTTAGCAAGTAAACATTTCAGTTCTTCTTTGGAAGTGGCTTGGAAAGCTGCAGAAGGAAGTTAGGAAGGTAAAACACAGCCTTCTCCCGTGTGAGCCTACATGGACACTTGCACCTGAGAGGTGTTGCTATGTAAGCCAACCTTCAGTTACCACGAGACTGACCAAACTCTCCGTTCTCTCCTCCCCATAAGCCTATGCCCACCATGCAAGCAAAGTAGCAGAGATACCCAAGATGCCCACTCGGAGGCTGATAGAGACGACGTGTCTTTTCCATTTTGTAACTCCCCGTTTTCCTCTTAGACCCCTCAGCCACTTTTCCCCAACTTGAACAGAAAGCTGCATTCCTCTAAGGCCTTGCTTGTCCTATATATTCCAGGTAGGGCGATGATTATGAAAGAACAAAGGAAAAAGCTAAGAATGTTATCGTAAGCCATTGTTTTCTCCCAAGCCTTATTAAAAGTCTAACTCTACCTAAGATGTGCATGTGAGCATATTTAACAAAGTCCTGTGGGACAGCTGGTAGGGATGGGAACAAATCTGCAGATGTCTCACACGCCTGCACTTAATGTGGGAATTGGGGTTTATTAGTGGCATTTTTGTACTCTTCTGTAGTGAGTTTTGTACCTCCGGGCCCCTTTTCTGAGCATCTGCAGTGAAGTCCAGTCTATAGGCCATTTTAAAGCATTAGTCACGTAATGAGAGAAAAACAATTGGTGTCGTTTATGTAGCAGCATAAGGCCTTTAATAATTTCAGAAAAACAGTCTGTTTGGTAATAGTTTTAAGGCCATTAATAGCAACTATGCACCAGGCACTATCCTAGATGCTGGGGATAAGGCAATGGGCAATCAATTCAGAATTTCTTCAAGAAAAGCAAGTATAGCATAGTATAGGTTTCTCACCCTTGACCCTGTTGGAATTTGGGGCCACGTGAATCTTTTCTGTGGGGTTGTCCTACGCATTGTAGGGCGTTTAGTGGCATCCCTGACCTGTACCCATTAAATGCCAGTAGCACCTCCACCCTTGTGTGACAAATAAAAATGCTTCCACATATTGTCAAATGTCCCCGGGGGTAAAGTCGCCATCATTTAAGAACCACTGCTCTAGTGGGGAAGAGCACAGTTGCTGAGATCAGCTCTAGGTTTAAATCCTGGCTCTGCCCACCATTAGGTACAAAACCCTAGGGAAATTCCTTTACCATTCTGGGCCTTGGTTTCCTGATCTGTCAAATAAGTTAATAAGAGGATGGCATAAGATGTGCATGTAGGATGCTTAGCTCGGTGTTTGGCACTTAGAAGTGCTCTAGAAATGTTACCAGTGGATATGAAGGTTGATTTGCTCTGGGATCAGAACAAAGCTATAATTGATATAAAACCTGGACAGTTACTTATGTCAATTTCTGTGTTTTTAATAGGGTTTTGTGTGCTGTTATAAGCATACCTGTATCCTTCTGTCTTCACTTATGGAGAGTATTGTTTGAAATACTAAATAGGGCATCACTGGCATTGGTGGCATAGAGATGGGAACTACGAAAGAGTTCTTCCTTGTTCTTAATTAACAAGTCAGCATTTTCTAGCACTTTCCTTTGCAACAATTCTTTGGCCCACTGGATATTGTGGTGGCTCCCAAGCATGTATGCTTTCTTGTAGCTGTCATTGTCCTCTCTTTCCAGGACTCAGGTCCCAACTTTCCTTAGTTGATTCATTGTGATTAGAGCTGGGGACTAGCACAAAGTATCAGAAGGAAGATTCATGTGAGGAGGAATGTGTACTTCCGATAGAAGCTAGTTTTATCTCTAGTGACTTGAAACTTCTGAGTATCACCAATGACCTTAGGTTCAGCTCTGCTTCAAATTCAAGATCGCAGCTTTGGTAACAGAGGAACCGGCATGTGACCACCTGGCCAGGTTAGTAGTACTTAATGTAAAGTTTTATGGAGGAAGGGGGAGGACCAAGCATCGCAGTATCATGATGGTGAACAACCATGGGGAAGATCATTAGGCCCAGTCATCAGACTATTGAGATTGACAAGAATATATTGACAGGTGACATGCTTAAATTGGAGGGATGGCGGGAAAAAATTATGCAGCAAAATACATATTTTTAAAATTACGTATGATGGAAGATTATAAAAAGACATTAAAAGAATAAGAGAAGCCTTCTTATACTTTAATAAAGAAAAGAATACAAGAGCAATAATCGGATAACCTTTATGCCTCCAGTTACCTGTATCCCAATGTACCTTATGTGACTAAGAAATGAAGTGAATTTGAAAGTTTAATGCAGGTATGAAGATCCCCAAAATTGAATGGCAAGGTGGGGGATCCTCAAGCCCGTGGGTTGAAATGTGGTGGAGATTGTGTGTACATCTGGATAAACAGAGAACTAGAAGTGCCTGTCTTTATGGGAATAAACTAGAGACCACCCAGTGAGATCACTTGGCTCATTATGAACGTCACATATGCAAGATGCACCATTCTTAGGGTTTGTCAATTCTCCCCACATTGGCTATGTATCTCCTTAAAGATACACTTCCCGAAACATTCTTGACCTCCCTTGTTTAACATTTCATCTATTAGAAGGCTGAGAAAAACAAGAGTAACTGCTAATTCTGGACTTGATTCTAATAAATCTAGAAGAACTGGTGATGCAATCAATTGGTGGGACACATTACAATATGAATTTTAATTCTTTTAATTTAATCTTTTATGGAAGTTATTCATACACATAGCTTTTAGATTCATATAGTCCTACCAACCTTATTTAACACAAACAAAACAAAACAAACAAAAAAACCCCACAGTCCCTCTGAAAGTCTCCCACCCAGTGCCTACTTCCCAGAGACACACTCTTTTAATTCTTTTAACTGATTCCATAGGCATTTATCTCCACATCTCTAAATATCATTTAAAAAAATTTTTTTTCTTGATTTTTTCTTCTAGGCATTATCTTTTGACTTCCCACTATAGAAAATAAGGACCCAGCTCTATTTTAAATCTCCGTTTTTTAAAAAAAACAAAACAAAAACATAAAATTCCCATCCTCCCAATATTGGAACATTACAGTTTTCATTAGATCAATATTCAGCCTAGCTGAGCCATATAGATACTACGATTACTCTTTCTTTCTTGCATAACTGTTTTCAGTGGCTCTGTTTTTTTCTTTCCTATGTAATTATTATGGACATGAGTATAAACTCTCCCCCAGCTGTGTACACCTCCTCTCAATCTATTCAGATATATTGGGTGTTAATTCTATCTTCTTATAAAAATTCTCCTAGCACTTTCTGACCTGCTCCCATAAAGATTGGTTGATCTATAAACCTGGAGCCTATCTGATGCCTCAGGATGTTCCTCCCCATCATGCTGGGGAGTCCTTTCTCCTTTGGGGTGGGTTAGTATGTTGGAATCTCTGTTTTCTGCATCCCATTTCATTTAATCCACACCCAGTGGTAGATACTGTTATTAGTTCCATTTTGCAGATGAGCCAAACTGAGGCACGGGGAACTTAAGTAAAATTTCCCAAAGGCATGCGGCATTTGCACAAATGGCACAGTCAGGCCTCAAAATCTAGAATCCATCTGACACCAAACTCGTGCCCTTAATTACTGTCTGAACAGCCATGACACAGCCTTTGGCCATCCTGGCTGAGAGATCAGCTAAGAAGGCAGAAGCTGGGGGCACCCACAGGTGGCTGAGGGCTTCGTGTAGGCTGTGCTTCCCATATTTAAGTCAGTTTGTTGTAACATTTCTATTTTAAAGCACTTTTACAACCCCTGACTCACTGTCCCTAATGGCATCTTCTTATTTCTGGGATTAGCGGGTAAAAAAAAAAAAAAATAGCTTCTGGGCATGTGACACTATTCTCAGGCCTTTAATGTCAGAAATAATGATCACGTTAAATTGGAGCTCATTACCATGGAATGGGACCTCCCTGAGCCCTCTTTTTGGGGGGTTGTTTAATGATTTTTAGTTTGTTTTTTTTTACCTCCTCCTCAGTAAATGGTGCACCAGGGAGGAAGTGGGTGTTTGGAGTGGCAAATTTTTTAATAAAAAGAAATCTCTCCTTTCATCAATGTAAGGAAAAGGGTCCATCCTCCATTGTTCTCACCAAACACTGGCTGTTCCTTTGTTATGGTCTCACGGAAGTTTTCTGAGCCCCTTAAGCCACTATTACCAGTCGTATCCCCAGCAGCCACCACACTTACTTAGAGCATTACATTCAGCACAATCTTTTCCATAATGAATCTGACAATCCCATTTTATGATTTGTTGAGTGGTTAATTCAAAATATACCATCCTCTAGAGCCAGCTTTCTGGTGGAATCCCTGCTAGGCCTCAGCACATGACGCACAAAGGCTTGGTGTGACCATTCTCAGCGGCCACCACAAGGCCTCATCAGCCCAAGGTGCTCCCTGTAACCCCAGAAAGAGAGTGGCTGGTCTCTGCTTGCTGCCCTCTGGAAGCTTCCCCTGGTGAACTGTCAGAACTGTGACCAGAAATGAATGCCCCACTTGAGGAGGGACCCAATGTCCTCACCACCTGGACACAGGCATCCAGGAACAGTGACAAAGGGGACAGCTTACACCACACCACATAAGGAGCAATAAAGGGATGGGGGACATTTAATCTGGAAAAACAGAATACAAAAGTAAGGCTTGTCAATGTCCCCAAATACTTGTTGTGTTATTTAAAAGGGATTGACCCCCTTCTTCCTGACTGGCCCCCAAACACAGAATGGGAATCAACAGGTAGAAATGATAGGAAATCAGATTTTCACTTGAGATAAAAAAGAACCTTCCTGCAGAGTTGGGAAGCATCACAGGCTTCCCTGTGAGCAACTGTGTGTTTCCTTTTACTGGAAGTGTCAAGGGTAGTGGGACAGCCACAGACTCCAGAGGGGAATCACACACAGTCTTTAGGTGGCACTAATAATCTAAAGCATGCCTTCTACTTATAGGGTTCTGCAAGTCTAACGGGTGGGTGTTCATGAATCACTTTTAAAATGAGGGGAAAACCTTTTGAAATTAAAAAATATATATATTTTCTATATATGAGGTGCTATTTTAGAGGTCAGCAAACTTAAAGGGCCAGAGAGTAAATATTTTAGTCTTTGTGGACCATATAATCTCTGTTGTGACTTCTCAACCCTGTTATAGTGCAACAGACAATACACAAATAATTGTGTCTGTGTTCCAATAAAACTTTATTGACAAAACAAGCAGTGGGCCAGATTTGGCCCATTGGCCATGCTTTCCCAACCCCCACTTTAGACAATACTGAGAAGCCCAAGGAAGAAAAAGGCTGTGCTAGTGCCACAAGTATGCTTGTGAGCATCACACTCATGTACTGAACACATACATGTATCTTCGTGTGTGGGCGGGGGAGAGGGAATGTATTTATGTGAGTATGGTTTGGGGAGTGGCAAGGAGAGAAAAAGACAGAACACACATCTTCACACAGAGAGAGAAAACCTGTAAGATGTGCTGGCCATGGTCTGCACAGACCAGTTCTCTGTCACCGTGATGGAAAGCCTCCAGCCCCAGAGGTACCCCAAGGGGAGTTAGACACAGTGTCTGAAATTCCTCCTGCTTCACTCTCTTTGCTTTGGGCATCTGCCTTGTGAAGGAAAAGGCCTGACTAAATGTAAGTCTGTTCCGAAGGAAGGGAAACACAGTTACCCAGATTGGTCTTATCAGATTGGCTGGTTGTCACACAGGCCTTCAAGTAGGGAAGTCGAGCCTGATTGGTGCCTGGTCCTGCCAGGAATGGAAAGAAAGTCCTCAGCACCTGGGAGGAAGGTGGCTAGGGAGCAAACAGAAAGGGGAGGTGGGGAAGGGTGCAGATCTGCATCCCCTGCTTGGCAGGTTTGCCTAGAGATTATCCTCAGTGTGTGCCTCCAATCCCCTACCCATGCATCTGGAGTAATGTTAGTAAAGTCATTTTAAACAGATATTTTTAAGCAGCTGATGAGCATTTGCAGACAGTGGGACATTTTTGGGGTCTTTGATCATCTGGCATGGTTATACTTCAAGGGGTTAAAATATGGCAAATTTTAAGTTTCTTGGAGTCAGCGTACTTTCCTGGTGGGTACTTCTTCCCGATCATTACCCTTTGCTGCTCTCTGACCAACTTCCTGGTCCACCACGCCTTCCTTCTGCATCTTTTTTCTCCATCTGAACTTTAAGTGCCTCCCGGCCCGTGTGACACCCCCTCCCCATCTGGGCCTGGCCATACACATACATTTCCTCAAGCATCTGGAAAACCCCTCCACCAACATTTGCTGCTCCTTCAAGTTTCCCCAGCAGCCATTTTGTCACATCTGAAGAGAGGGAACCAACAGCTTCCCCTGTTCCTTCTGAAGTGCACTGGGTAGTACTGATTTTGTTGCAATCATCTCTAAATAGAGGTTTTTCTTCCCCCTCCTACCAGCTCACCGGAGCGCGCAGTGAGCATGCCCTGCATTTGAAATCTGACATCTTCCTCTCTCACTCATTCACTCCGCCTTCAGCTTGGCAGAGCGCTTAAAAATTGGTATCCCTTTAACTAGGCGAGCTATTCTTCTGCTGGGAGATGACCTTTTCCACAGAAGATAGGGCTGTCATAAGTGATCTCTGATATATGGAAGCTTCCTGTGTGTTCCACCAAGCAATGGTACCACACCGAAGAGCAGTGGATGTATGCAGCGTGTTTCTGTGAAATGTGTGTAAAGATATATTATATTGCTATATATGGGCCTGAATAAATTATTACCAGTTCTTGATAATACTGCCAGCCCTCTTGAGGCACATCCATTCAATTTTTTTTTAATTGAAAACAAAAATTTTGTCCAATTCAAAGGCTCTTGGGGGGAAAGTTGGGGAGGAAATCATTAAAAATAGGAAAATTGTACATAGGTTTTATAGAAACTAATTGCACTCAAAGTTAGCAAAATAATCTTTAAATAATTCTTCCCACAGTCTTGGGGAATGAAAACAATGAATGGCTTTTTATTCTCCAAGATAATGTGTTATCCTGAAGTCTTCAACATTAACCCTCTTTGCTTATCGGAAGCCTAATGTCTGAAATTCCTCCAAGCAGAATATTATTTGTTATTTTTTTCAAAACGTTAATCTATATTACCATGGAGTTGTGGCATTCATGAAGCAGAATGTAATGTGAAATTTCTGAAATGGAAAATGATAAAGATTTGCTTGCATGGCACAGATCCACTGGGTACCACACTCAGTGTTAATGTATCTTAGCTTCAGAACCTTGTCATTTACTCAAATAATGCATGTACCATGGGTTATTAGTATACCGAGTAAACGGGGCTCACATAACTTCGTGCAGTATGCTGTCAGATGGAAGGGAAATACTAGGGATGTGCTGACTTCCTGCCTGCAGTACTCTCTTATTTTGTCAGTTAAGCAAGAATCTTGGGATGACTGTTCTTGGAGTGAAAGAACTACTTTGCTTTGCTGCAGGGCCTTTCTCCAAGCTACTAAAAAAGTGGATTCTGAGGCTATTCCCAGTTTTTGTGAAAGATATCACTTTGACTCACTGGATGATGTCACCTTTGAACCAATAGAAGGAAAGCCTACATGGTGGGAGGCTCATGGCTGTGCCATCCTAAACCAATTCCAGGGTAGTGCATCAGCATTCAGTGATGATAATGACCTCCAAGAACTAGATATTTTAAGACCCAACTGTCACCCAATGGCCATTCCAATCTCTGGCATCCCTCTTTTGACTTGCACATATATGACCTGTGTTTCTGATTCTCAAGGTCATTGCCTAAGGATCTTGCAGGCCTCTTCTGTACCTTCATTAAGTGGCCATCTTCCAGACATAAATCTAGGAACAGCTCTGTTGCTGTGAAAAATTCTAACAGAGTTACTAATAGTAGATAAAGAAGGACTTGTTCCCTATGAAAATGCAAATATCTCTCAGGAACTAAAACAATATTGCTATTATGGCTGTAATATTACTTTTAATTTTTAGTCATAGTCTTACAACTAACCACTATATGCATTATCTCATCTCCCTATGATAGATAACTCAGCAAGGTGAATATATTAAAAATAAGGAAACTGGGTTTTAGAAAGTTTAAACTTCTTATTCATACTCAACTCACCTAGTAAGTGGTGGCCTAGGGCTCAAATCCAGAACTGTTCTGATTTGAAACTGATGCACCTGGTTCCCATGGGTTGTATAATAAGACCCTTTCCAATCTGTTTACTAGTTGAAAACCATTTTGGTATGAGAGGGAAAAAAGACGGAGGGAGGGAAAGGGCCAAAGAGAGAATGAACACATTGGTTAATTTAAGGTTGAGAAAATGTTATGAGAACCTGAAATGGTACTAAAGAAAACATTACGTGATGTAGTTTTGCCTGGGATGACCTGCCCTGTGGTAGTTCTTTGCTCGGTTAACTTGAGGGAGGATTCCTGAGCCTTTTGCCTAGGATCTTTCTTCTGGCAGCTGGGGAAAGGTTGTCAATGAGCTGGTTGCTATTGGAGAGACTGGAGCTGCCAGGGTCAACAAGCAGTAGCAATGTTGGTGGTAGATAGCCCCACCCTGAGTGGCAGAAGGAGATGGATGGGCTGATGTAACTGAAAAACAGGAAGGTCCACTTGGCTAGGTAGCCAAGTCAGAGGTAGAGTTTGATTTGGGACTGAAACCAGGTCTCCAGGCTTCTTCTCTTCCAGTGCCACTTGGAGTTGTCTCCTCTATACTAGTTCCTTTCCCTGGAGGGGTTTCCTCTCAGGACCATTAGGTGGCTACAACAGCTTATATCCTACGTTCTCTCACTACACATGCTCTGGGAAAGAAGGAACATCTTTTTCACAGAAGTCCCTTCAAAAGTCCTATGGGAACCTACTAGGTCACGTGCCCATCCCTCAGTCAATCACAGTGGGGGGGAAGGGCAGGGGGAGAATGCAGCATTCTGATTGGGTTAGGCCTGGATCAAGTGCTGTATCCCTGAAATCAGCCCCACCTAAACCACATGAATAGAAATGGGAGGAGAGATTTGTCTCAAAATGGCTGCCATCAGGAAAGGGATGAATTCACACTGAGGATCAAAGGGCAGTGAATGTCCACGGCAGGGTCTTTCTATCTTTTTGGCTGTCCACGAACGTGGATAAACTAAGTGCTGTGCTCCAGTCCCTTCCTTTGGTGCATGCAACTAGGCTTCTTCTATCAGTAAGCAAAGCCAATGAAACAAGAAAATGGATGCCCAAGACTTTGGTTGTGGCGTACTCAGGTTATGTGAAGCTGCAAGGCCAAATGTATGCCTTGTACATGGTTGGTACTTGATGTTTACCAGTTCATCATACTTCTGTTTTGTTTTGGAAAAGGGTGTCCTAAAACTTTGCTACTCAATGAGTGGCTCACAGAGTAGCCTCTTAGAAACTGACTCCTGGACTGCACCCTGGACCTGCTGAGTCTAGGTAGTGGCCTGGAGCATGGGTTGGCAAATTAATCTGTAAAGGACCAGAGAGTAAACATTTGAGCTTTGCAGGCCATGTATTTATCATGACAACTCAAGCCTGCCTGCTATGGGTGTTCAAAAGGGACCCATAGACAATATGTAAACAAATGGATGGGACCGTGTTCCAATAAATCTTTGTTTATAAAAACAGGCTTTAGGCCAGATATGGCCCTGAGGCTGTAGTTTGCCGATTTCCTGCCTAGAGGATCAGACTTCATGGCAGGGATTGAAGTCCTCTGGTTCTCACCTGTGCTTTGGGTTGACATATCCAGATGGATTATTAGAACACGACTCAAAAATAATCTGCTTTGGGGCCGGCCGAGTGGTTCGGTTGGTTAAGAACTCGCTCAAGAGTGTGAGCTCTGAGCAACAGGGTCACCAGTTCGATTCCCAGCCTGAGCTGAGCTGCTGCTGAGCTTCCAACAGGTGGCAGGATGGCTCAGCTAAAAATAAAAAATAAAAATAATAATAATCTACACATTCATTCGTTTCTTAAAAGTGTGTGTATGTGTGTTGAGTATCCACTGTCTGGGATGAATTGTCAGCCATGCAAAAATGGTTGGGGGAATTCAGAATTTCTTGAGAGACTCCCAACATGGCGGAACTCTCCAGAAGGCCTCCACTCTTCCCTGTGTGCAGAGATGTGTGCTTGTGCACAGGGCAAGGCACTGCTGTCTTGTCCAAGACCGGCCTATTTGGCGAGCAGGGCCCTTTGTGCCCACTCCCTGGGGAACCAGACGCAGGCCTGGTCATAGAGAATAGAATATCCTCAACTTGCCCAGAGGCGGCTGTGAGATGCAGATAGTAGTAGGCGAGCCGACAGTGTCCACCCCCACCCCTCAGTTCCTTCGGATCCACTTTCCTTTGCCTGCTGCACAAGGGGTTGCAGGCCACAGAGAGGCCTCCACAAAGATAAGCTGCACAGAGCTCTGTAGCCGGCTGCAGGGTCCCTCTGCAGAGATGCTCTTCTCTCCCCTTGACAGCGAATGTCAGTTCCACCACCTCCTCCCAGCAGCTCACATCTGTGTGTGCATTCTTTCATTTTTCTCTGGAGATCCCTCCTATCCAGGACGTTTTTGATTTTACATTTGAAAAAGCAGAGGCTCTGCATGGAGCCTGAGTTACCGGCTCCAGGCCCAACACTGCTGTGCAGCCTCGGATTTTTGCCTCAGGCTCCCTAAACCTTGCACAGGGAGGGCGGGCACTCATTTGTGCTGTCACTCTGGCTGCCAGTCCTGCTGCTGGGTGGGTAGAACCCACTTCCTAGCCCAGGAGAAGCATGTTGTTATTTCACTGTGACCACTTATAAGATGAAAACTCTTGGCTTCCCATGTGGAAAAAATGACTCGCAGCCAGGTTGTTGAGTCTCCACACCTCAGGAGCAGAGAGGAAATTATTTGGTACAGTCTTCCCCCAGCCAGGGGCTGCAGGCACATGTTCCGTCCTCCATCAGTCTTCCCTCTTCCTTCTCAGCCTCATCCCCTTCCCCCCATGCCCAGCCTAATTAGGCCAAGAATCCACCAGCCCCTTAAGGTTATAACAAGTCTTCTTGCTTACCCAACCCCCTCCCCATAACCAGAGCCAAGAAGGGTGGTCAGACGGAACCACATGGGCCAGGAAGGCAGGATTTTCTCCAGGACCCCCTGGATGCACATTTACTTATCTGGAAAAACTTAAAAGTCATACCACGTTCTGAACCTCACCTTCCCTCAAAGAAAGGATCACGGTGGCAGCCCAGGAACACTTAGCCTGGATGCCACAGGAGGCATGGCATAGAGGCTTTCATCCAAACCCAGCCCACATATATTGAACACTTATTAAGTTTTCTCTGGGGACTCTGCAAAAACCATCCTGCTGGCCTCCCTGGTTCCATGATTGCCCTGTCCCCCACAGTCCATCATGAACAGCCTGTTTAAAACATCCTATCACTCCCCTGCTCACAACCGCCAAGGGCTTCCAATTGCACTTAAACTAAAATCCATGCCCTTTGCCCATGTTCCTGTTCAGTTGTTTATTTGTCTTATCTATTGGTAGGAACCCTTGGTAGGTTAAAGCTATCAGTCGTGTGTGTTGCAAACACTTTTCTCCAATCTATTGTTTTGTCTTTAGACTTTGTTTATGGCGTCTTTTGTCACATAAAGTTTTATACTTTTGTATAGTCAAATATGTCCAACTTTTTTTTTTTTCCTTTATGGCTTGTGGGTTTCTTGACTTAAGATGGACGCCCTCGTTCACATGGTCGTACCTGTAGTCCATCTGGATTTTTCTTCTAAGAATGTTTCTTGGTTTATATTTTACTCCATCAGAATTTATTTTTGTATTTGATCAGAGATAGGGGAGCTAATTTCATTTTCCTCTAGACCAGAGGTTGGCAAACTACAGGCCATAGGCCAGCTGCCTGTGCTTGTCAGTGAAGTTTTATTAGAACATAGTCATGGTCACCCATTTACATATTGTCTGTGTCTGCTCTTGAACTATAATGACGGGACCGTATAATGTGGCCAACAAACCTAAAATATTTAGTATCTGGCGCTTAACATAAAAAACTTGACCACCCCTGCTATAGATGGCTAACCATTTGTGCCAGCACAGTTTGTTAAATATACCACCCTCTGCCCTCTGAAATGACATTCTGTCTTTGTCATATATGAAATACTAATGTGTCCTAGGATCTTTTCCTGGATTTTTTTCATTCTGTTCCACTGATCTCTTTGTCTGTCTTTCTGCCAATACCACTTAGATTTGATTACTGTGACATTCTATCTGGCAGGGCATATCCCTCCTCACAATTCTTATTTTTTATGCTTTTCTTGGCTGTTCTCAAATCATTACCCTTCCATTATAATTTAAGACATGTTTATCTCTTCACCAAAAATGAAAACTTTGTTGGAATTCTAATTAGAGTTGCATTAAGTTTATAAATATATTTTAAGAGGAATGGATATTTTTTATAATACTGTCTTCCTATCAAAGAAAATACCTTTCTTTTCTTTCAGTTCTTGTTTGGGCTCTTTAATAAGATTTTATAATTTTATTCATATAGATCTGTATTAGTCAAAGTCTGGGCAGAGACAGAAATGAAGCCAGTAATTTGAGCATGGACTATTTATAAAGACTTATTAACCAGTAAAAAGGTGGTGAACTTTTGAAAGGGTTAAAAGAAGACTCAAAGAAATACAGAAAAAGCAAATGCAGGAAGCAGCTACAATTCCTGGGCTGAAGGAAAGAACACAGGATGGAACAAAGAACTGAGAAGAGGGGACCCCCTCCCTCAAACCCAAACCTGAAATTTAGACATCACTGGACAGAGTGTAGCTGCCACAGGACAGTATAGCCTGGGTCCAAGTTCCTTTGATGTTACATTTATTCCTATATATTTTTATTGTATTTTTTTTTCAAATCCCTGTTGTCACTTTTTTTCATTGTCATTTCTAGGTGCTAATTGCTATCAGAGAGTGAAGCTATTGATTTTTGTACATTTATCTTTACTATCTTTACGAAATTGTCTCATTTATTTGACTAGGGTTTCATTAGAGTCTTTTGGGTTTTCTAGGTATTTAAACATATCCGCACAAAAGAGATAATTTTACCTATTTTTCTCAATATTGATATCAGTGATTTCATTACCTTGCCTCAGTGCATTCACTAGTTCTAGTTCCTCAGATAATGTGAACTTTAGCAATTTATTTATCCTACTGAGTTTTTCTTAAATTCTCTCTGTTCTTACTCAATTTTTGTCTCCTAGATATGTCCAATTCTGAGAGAAGTGTATGGGTATCTCCAACTCATATTCTATTTTAAAATCTTCTATATGTTTAATAACTTCTTTATGTGTTTAGCTGTTGTGTTGTATGGTGCATACAGGTTTATGATTATTATACCTCCTTTATAAATTGTGCTTTGTAACATTATACTGTCATCCTTCATTCTGTTCTGTACTTTTAACCTTAAATTCCACCTTTTCTGAAATCCGTATTGCTACTTTCACATTCTTTGTTGCCTGGTTTCTCTGTACTTGCCATCTCCACTCTCCTTTCTCAGTTTCATTGTAGAACCAAATAACGTAGCCGTCACTCTTGCATTTCTCCAGAAGTTCCCCCAGTTACTGTGCCTTCAGGCTCTGACAGCTCTGGCTGTTTCCAGCGGGTCTCAGGAACACTGACTGCTTCAGTCAGGAGCAAGCATTGCCCGTATACTCTGCTCTTTCCATACTGGTCCACCCCTAATGCGGCCTTAGTACCCTAGCAAGCAGGAGAAGTCTTTTAGCAATAGCCTCCAAACGAGACCCTGGCCCTTTGTCCCTCACTGCCCTGGACATGCCTGATTGTATTTTTGCTCATGTTGACCCAGCCTCTGCATTCCTGCAAAGGCAGAAGTGACAGGCAGGACACTCTTCCTTTGCACTTAGAGTAACACTAACTTCCGTGTACTGAGTCCGGCTCTGTGGCAGGCGCTTCGTGTACCCTACACACATCATTTTACCTCACCCTCCCAATAATCCTAGAGATGATATTACTATCCCTGGTATACAGATGAGGCGAGTGAGGGAGCGTGCTCATGGAAACACAGTCTATAAAGAGCAGAGGTGAAACTTGGCATTTGTTATGTTTTACTCCGTACACAGCTTCTCCCTTCGCCAGAGCCCCACAGCCTGCAGGGCAGCCCCACCCTGTGCTGAGATCGAGGATGTGGGGTGACAGAGGCGGAAAGCGAAAGCATCCCAGAATGACCCACTCATGGCTATGTCACCAGCTTCGCCACTGGCACTGACTGATGCCACCATAACCTTTACTGGACGTAACAATCAGACATTGTTAAACATCGGAAAGTTCAGTAAAAAACCTTTTATAACAAAGGTCAGGGTTATACAGATATAAGAATATAAAAATCTGATCTCCCCAACCTGCCACTGACAGATAGCGCCTCCTGCACAGGATGGTGGGAATCACCCACACGCTGTGTTCTTGGGACCGCGGAGACCTGGTGTGAAGAACCGCGAGATGTGCGGTTTCTCCTTGAGAGTTTACACATTGGTTAGGACGTGTGCCCACAAAGCACAAGTTTTTAGAAGGTGGATGGCTCAGAGCACAGGAAGGTGCCACAGGAAGTGTCTCGGGTCAGAAAGGGTGTTCTCCCAGGGAAAGATTTAAGGAGAGAATGCACTTGAGTGAGGCTAAAAAGGAAACTAGGAAAGGAAAAGAAGGAAATGGTAAGATGAGAGCAGTGAGAGCCAACGCAGTAAGGGGGTGCTACCGCGTGAGAAGGAACCCGGGCCGGCCAACTTGGCCGAGGACAGGGCTCTGTGTGAGAACAGCCGTGGTGGAAGGTCCTGCTGGAGCTGTTCTGGTGCAGACCAGGCTCTGTTTAGACGTTGGACCTTACCTTTGGGCTCCAAGGAGCATCTGAAAGTATTAAAGCAGAGATACCAGGTACACGGCAGTGGCTTAGAGATGGTAATATCACAGTGATTATAGTGGGTTGGAAGAGAGAGAGAGAGGGCACTTTAGTAACTGGTACAAGAATAAA
The DNA here is from genome assembly GCF_001890085.2 of Hipposideros armiger. NCBI lineage: Eukaryota > Metazoa > Chordata > Mammalia > Chiroptera > Hipposideridae > Hipposideros > Hipposideros armiger. The sequence goes on along the minus strand of NW_017731359.1, from coordinate 2,439,510 downwards.
AAAAAACATTTGGCAAGAGAAAAACTTTAAAGGGCCACTATACATTCAAAAAAAATTATTAGCTTCATTCGTGATTAAGTAAATACGAATTAAAACAACTATGAAGTATCCTTCCTCACCCCTGAAATGCAAGGCAATTTTAAAGTATGATATTCAGTGTTATTAGAGGAAGTGACCTTGACTCTTTCATATGCTGCTATTGGGCATATAAGACCTTTTAGACATTTCAGGGGAGAATTTAGAAATATGGACCGAGGTTTCCCAAAATATCCAAACCAAATTATCTCCATCTGAAGAATTAATCATAAGGAAATAATAAGTCTATATTCAACATTTTAGATGCAAAAATCTCCATTACTATACCATATATATACATATATATATGTATATGTATATATATATGTGTGTGTGTATATATATATATATATATATATATATATATATATATATATCAGTAACTTAAATGTTAAGGGTTAGGGGATTGGTTAAATATATGATGGTACAATGATGGTATATTCATATAATGGGATACTATAGTTATTAAATTGGTGTCTGAGTAGCAGCTGAGGTGAAAAGATGGTCATGAGACAGTGTGTTCATCTCTTCCTGTTGGTCTCTGGGACCACCTCAGTCATAAAGCAAGCACCTAAGTTTGCAAGGGTCTGTCTCTGGGCTCTCTCGTCTGTTACATTGGTCTAATGTCCCTCTTTGTGATGATACCACACTGTCTTAATCACTATAGCTTTCTAATAAATCTTGATACCTGGTAGGTCTAATTCTCCTGATTCTGGCTGCCATGTGAAGAAGAATTTTGGGTGGAGGGACAAGGTTAAAGCAGGGAGACCAATCGGGGCACTGTTGCAGAAGTTGAAAGTAGAGAGGGTAGTGGAAATGTTTCTGGAAAACATTGGGGTTACTCTTAATATTTTACAGAGCCCACAGTACCAACGACACTAATAATAGCTTCTTAACCCATAGATCAGCAGCTTCATAAAATATCTTAGAATTCGGACCAGTTTTATAATCATCAAGGAAGAGAAATGAGGTGCTAAGCAGATCATAGAATTTAAAATTCTGTCTCCCCGGGGTCTTCTGTTTATTCATAGATTCAAAGGAGATACATATCTAGCCCCGCCTTCTCCCCCCCACACACACACACACTACTACATTCCATCGACCTCTCAACCACGTTTTCCAGAAAGCATGAATCACTTTGTGCTGTCACTGCCGTTCGAAACACCATGGATTAAGACTTCAACGTTGACTCAAGCCAATGGTGAAAGAAGTGCATCATTGCTACTCATGCAACAAACATTAACAAATCCCAAATGGTTGTGCTTTCTTAGAGGCACTAATAAGTGATTTCAAAGAGTTTCCTTCCTTTGAAATGAATTAAATGAATTAAAATGAAGTGAATTAAAGTTTAACAAGAAGGTGGTGAAAGCCTTGCTGACGTGGCTGAAAAATTCTATAGAAGAGCTGATTGAAGGTCAGAGAGAGAAAATGGTCCGAGACCTAAAATAATTTTTCAGGCATTTTCTACAATATTCGAGAATTACAAGAAGTCTGTAAAAACCTTCATAAATTTGAACTGTGCTAGGATTTAAAACTGTACCTTCAATAATTACGATCCAGCAGGAACTTAGATAACTCATTGGTTGTGTCTAAAAGATTATGTAAAGTGTAAGGTAAAAAGGAAGCTGCCTGTATCTTTAAAAAGAATACAAATGAAGTATCAATCCTAACTGTTTTTAAGTTACCTATATAGGGAAGGAGGGAACACAGTGAAGGGGACTGTGATGAATGCCAGGAATTGCACTTCTTGGAATATATCTTGTTTTGTGCATGTGAATTTAGAACTGTGTATATATTTACATAATTATAAAATAAATGTAAATTTATAAAATCCATACTTAAAAATCAAAATGAAATAAATGAACTCAACTATGTGTCCGATGGGTGGCATGACCACAGAGAAGGACTCATCTAAATGATTTCAAAACATAATTTGAGGGCCGGCCAAATGGCGCATTGGTTAAGAGTTGGCTTGGGACGCCAGCTCTGAGCAGCAGGGCCCCAGTTCAGATCCCACATGAGGGCCAGTGACACTGCCCTGTACAGCTAAGATGGTGAACAACAGCTCAACCTGGAGCTGGACTGCTGTGAGTTGCCGGCGACAGCGTAGGCTGCAGTGGAGCTGCAGTGGGCTCCCGTGAGCAGCTGGCAGCCGGCATGAGCGGTGGTCCAGAGGCCAGCAACCCATCTGCCTCACCCGGGAAGAGGGCAATGATAATACCAACATGGGCCAGTGAAGCAACGTCCTCCACAACTAGACTGAAGAACAAAAGGACAGCAACTTGTCTGTTCCCCTTCCCCGAATCCCCAACGCTGTTCCCCTCTCCCAATTCCCCAGTAAAATCTTTAAAAACAAAACAAAACAAAAATACATAATTTAATGTACATCATTAAAGACAAAGAGAACTGCAAAAAATATTAAGCTGTTGTGAATAGTTGTAGTGTCATTGTCATTCTGGGACTATTAGGTGTACAGTGTGGGATAAAGCAAATATTTAGAGAAGTGCCATTGAGCAATGAGATTTTCTAGCATGGGAAATAGATACAGCTGAAAGATCAATAAGGTTAAATTAAAACCTTATAATTCTGAATTTCAAGAGAGAGTATCAGTATTAACTTATAATGTATTTTATCTTAATATACATGCTTATATATTTTACATAATTTTATATATTATACTTGGGTGCCAAAAAAATGTATCCAAGTGGATACTTTGGTCGACGTTGCTCAAGCAGTAGTTCGCCGTAATCAGAGGTGTCTGGACTCTGATGGTAACCAGTTTGAGCACCTCTTATAATTGTAGAAGTCAAACGTGACTTGTTATATATTGAGTATAACAATTTTAATAGTTTTCCTTTCTTAAAATGTGTATACATATTTTTGGCACCCTCTGTATAATGTGTATGTTTATATACCGTGTGTTTATGTAGTGTGTGTGTGTGTTTCCTTGCTGTGTTCCCCGAAAGGACCTGATGGCAGTGATGAAGCCACTAGCAACGAGCAACCCTCGCACCTAGATCATAGTCTGTAAATATTACTTCTCACTAGAAGGATCCAGGACTACTTGGAGAAATGGCTGATTTCATGTCTGGGGCAGGAAATAGATAAACCTGGAACGTTTTGTCACACCAGAAAGCAAAGACCCATAAGCCAACTTGAAGAAGCTCCCAATGGCCAAAGATGACACAGTATATTAGCAATAATCATAAAAAACCACAATGAATTTTAATGTGTCAAAACACAGCAGCTCAAATAGGTTTTATATTTATGAGTTCATAATGATTTAAAACGAACAAGCAAGCAAACAAACAAACAAAAAATGCCCAGAGAAACCAAATGAAGACAACTTCCTCTCTCTAGAAGTATTCCAGCTTTATTTTAAAAAGAAAGAGCAGGAGGAGAAAGTTGGAATAATAGAAGGAAAAGATCCCCACTTTGTAATCCTTAAAGAGCTAATAGTTCTAGACAGTGATCATCAGTGGTTGTGCATGTCAGGGAGAGAGAGCTCAGTAGACAGTGAGCCTCCTGATGGAGATGAAAGCAGCCCCACTCATGAAGCAGTCTTTCCAGAGAAGTGAGTCTAATGGTAATGATGCCCCTGGATTCAGATTCCAGTTTACCAGAGATGAAGGGGACAGCAGAACACATAAACACCACCATGCAAATGCAATTGGCAAAATCCAGGCTGTTTGAAACGGTCTAGGGCACATGATGCAATTTCTTCCACAACAACAATGATACATGTCCAAGCACAGAAAAAAGAGATTGAGAGGGAACTCCATGGAGGAAAGAGGCTTCAGAGACCCGTCAACCCATCACATGGCAGGGATTTTATGGCTCCTGCTTTGAACTTTTAAAAAGTAAAATTTACAGGACAATCAGGGAAATTTAGACACTGGCTGGATATCTGCTGATGTTAAGGAAGTAGGTTTAGGTGTGATGATGGTATTAGTGTTATCTCTTTAACATACCTCATTATCTTCTAGAGATGCATACTGAAATAGATACAGATGAAATGATGTATCTGAGATGTGCTTCCAGATAACACGGTAGGGGAGAGTGGGGGTGACAGATGGACGAAGATTGGCCATGAATTCATCGTTGTTGAAGCTAAGTGATAGGCTTATTCTTTTTCATAACGAAAGATTCTTTTAAAGACAATTTCATATATTATATGATATATTTTTCAAAACATGCCATTGTTTAAGAAATAGCCTACCCCACCCTCTCATTCTCCACATTTTGCATATTGTGGGCTCCCCTGTGTTCTCCATTCACTGCTTCTCTTGCTTCTACTACCCACGGTGATTCTGATGGACCATCTGAAGGGCTAGAGGACCTGCTAACCTGCCGTACCCCAGCTCACCCTGTGTGTGCGACCTTCCATCCCCTTTCTCATCCCAAGAGTATGTGCACTGTGTGGCTTTGATTTTGCAGATTCTGTCAATCTCATGTGCAACAATGTAAAGTAGGGTTTATCTGAGCAGCGTAACTTCTTTCAATAGCTTTATAAGTCATTGTCATCCTAAGTGTACACATCATTAACAGTCTGAAGGGTTAACTTAAAATTTTCAGTTGCGTTTTATTGTGCTATATAGGGGAAACCTTATACTGTAGTAGTGACAAAGATGGAAGTTTGTGAAGCTCTCTTTGTAAATTTCTAAACCAAAAAAGTATTCAGAGACATGGCCTGAGGCATAGAAGGAGAATTTGATCATGTACTGCCTCGTTTTTTTCTTTGAACATGGATAATCCTGTGCACCCATCCTTAGCAGAACCTACACTTTGTGCTTTCGTTTTGCCGTCAGCTCCCCAGCTGGGCCGGCAGTGGCTTGTTTTTCTGGATAACAGAAATTGAACAGAGGGGTAAAAGGGACAGAACCCCGTGTCGTTTCCACATCCTGGTTCCCTAAGACTCTTGCTTGGGGGATCACCCCGAAGGTGTCCCTCTTAGACAGGACAGTTATTAAAAGGCTCTTTCATATTGCCCAGCAGGGCCCTCTATGGCTCCTAGAATGTAGCTGGACTCTCCTCATCTAACTCATCTCACCTGAAATTCCTGACCCAAGAGCTATGCTTCATAAAAAAACCCTACAGCTAAGCCAAGGATCCATGGCATGAATAGCCACCCAACTGGTGAGAAAAGAAAGCTGAGAAGTAAGCTGACAGTTTCTCTCTCTTAAATTAAAGAAAATGAACCTGAAGACTTCGGAAACATCCCAGCCCCACAAATTTAAGTCCCCATGCCCAAGTGTCTCTAATTCTCCACACTGGAAAAGTTAGATGCCTAAGGACAGGTGGCAACTACAAGTCTGTCTCTGGATGCTCAACTCATTAAACTCTGTGAAAGCAATTTGACAGCATCTGGGACGTGTTTTGTCATTAGGGGTGGGATTGGCACTGTTATTTATTTTAGCCGGGAAGAGGTGTGTGTGAAGGTGTCTGCATGCGAGGGTATATGTTTCAGATGTAGGTGTCACCGAGTTTGTGTGTGTTAGGAATGGGTGTGAGTTTTTTCTGAGGATTTCATTCCTATTTTTGTTTTGTGTTGTTCCTACTGAAGAAATGCCCCCTAAGCCAGAGTTCGATTCATCTGGAAATTCTGTGCTTCTCCCCTGGGTTTCTGGAACCATCTAAAGCGTCATCCTTCCTCTGAACCATTTCTGACCAGGACATTTTGAGCAGCCAAAGAGAATCATCTCTGAATTTCACATTTTGCTTTTGTTTTACCTTGTGAAGCAAGTTGTCATTCTAATTAAACAACAACTTTATTCCACGATGCTATGCATAAAATCTCTGAATTACTCTCACTAAATTCTGGTTTCAATAAAGCCTTGCAAATAATTATTTGAACCTAAATGATTTGCCCATTAATTCTTTATTTGAATTTGGGGGAAATTCAAATACGTTTTCTGGCAAGTGCTTCATGATAAATGACTTGCTTAATTAGCAGGAAGTGTGTTGTTCTTATAATGCCTAACATGTAATAAGCAGGACCCAGCCATTTCTGTTTCATGAGTTTCTTTTCAAGCCCTTTATCTCCCTTTAAAAAAAAAATCTCGTTTCATAGATCACAGACATGATCTTTTAAACTGTTTTCAGTAGTTATGCAAAATCTTCACAAAAGTACTGGTGGGCAGACTAGGGGGACTTCTCGACTTTAATCAGCCACCAGAGTAGGCAGGATTTAGAAGTCATTGCTCAACTGAGGATCACCTGCAGAAAATGAAAAAGTCCCAGGGAAGACTGCTGAGTATAAAATGCCATTGTGTACATAGACTTTTATGGACTCTGAAAAGCCCTTTGACTCCTTGGAAACAGAAGCTGTGTTGGAAGTGGAAAGAGTAGAAAAATTTGTGTGACATGGGCATGTGAACGCAGCACTGATGTTTAGCCTTGAAAAAGAGTGACGAAGTCCAGGAAGGGGCTTCGTAGCCCCTGAAAATCTTAACTGCTCACCCAGAGGGGCTGGGCTGAGACCTTGGATGGGAGGAAAAGGGCATGGAGCTCAGCAAGACAGTCTTTGAACTGTTTGCCCGTGACATTGACTTCAGAGCCCCAACCCAGGCAGCAATAATCCAAGAACTGGAACAAGGTATGGAAAGTGGGCTCGGCATGAGGATGAAGAAATTGTATTTAAAGAAACCAGGATAAAGGGTAGCTACTGTTCAGAAGAAGCTGTGGGCCTCACAAGTGTCCGCTACGGCACTCAAGATGGAGGAGGCCGGGTTGCAAAAAGCCCTGGTTTCTGCTGGCAAATGGAGCTCCCAGTCCTGCCTACGGTACTTCTCGTTAGGTAAACATGGGCGACTCATTTCACTTCTCTGGGCTTCAGTTTCTTCACCGTGAAGCTGGGGGTTGCCATGGCTGACCTTAAGAACCTCGGCAGCCTTAGCATTCTGCAGTTCGTCAATGGTGTACGAGAGGAAAGAACTTGGCTTCCTGAAAGGATTCCAGTACATACAACATTATCCCAAAGAGCTTTTTATCCTCTCTTCATTCCTGGGCATCTTGCTGCTCTAGGTAGCCAACTACCTATGTCCCTACCATAGACTGCACAGAAATGGGGAAGGACCCGTTAGGTCTAAGATGGCTGGACAAAGCAAGATAATGACAGGCGTTCCTGTGGCTGATGAGGCAGTCAATACCAGGAGAAAAGCCGGCAGCCTCCAGCCCAGCCCAGCCCAAGATTGCCCCTTGCCTGGCCGAGGACAGTGCTGCACACGGCCACACTGGGAGGGAAGCCTCTGCCAACTGACTCTAATAACATGGTAATCACATCGAGCACCCCAACACAAATACGTGTGTGTGTGGAGGGGAATTACAGCCAGGAAATGTGAGTTGAGCCTGCATCATATCACGGGGTTAGCGCGTGGACTTCCTGCACACCATCTAACTGCCCCAGGCACCTCTGAGCTCCCCTATCTATGTGCCTGTACCACCCAATTAACACCCCTTTAATGGCTGTACACGTGCGCTGGCTTTGCCTTGTCACCACTACCCTGCAGCTCTCAACTACCCCCAACCAGCCTTCCTGTATAATAGAACTTTAATTAATACTCCCATTCAGGCAGGACACAACCTGTTAAAAAAAAAAAAGGAAAGAAAAAATCAAATGGCTTTGATGGGAGGATGCATGTGACTTGTCAAACGTAGCCATTCTGTCATCCCCTGAAACAGACACCCAGGTGAGAATGCAGCTGAGTTACGGTGACATCTGCCAGGTGGCATGAAAGCGATCGCCATACAATCAGTGTTCTGCCTGGATTTGAAGTCTTGCCAAAGAAAGGCTGCTGTTGCATATCTGTTCTCCCAGGCGCTGGTCTTTTCTAGTTACGTTGCAACCAGACACCAGGAGGTTGGGGGTGGGAACCTCTCAGGTCGAGAACTTTGGCCTTGAAGTTACAGTTTCAAGTGAGGAATCGCCCCCCTTGCCTAGTGGCATAAAAGAAACCTTTTGTGGGTCCTAGAGCCATGTCACTGACCGACGGACCAAGCGGCAGATTGAAATGATTTCATAGGGTGAGTTTTAAGGGACTTGGAGCTTCAAATGCACCTTGACTATCATCTCAAAACCAAGAAAGGACCGTCCGAATTCTGAGTCATTAACCAGGATGTTTCTATGCTGAGTTACGTCTTTTGCTTGATCGTGCACTGCCGCTGGGTCCTAGCTATGCAGCCAGATCTCCTGGAGCCTGTTAATCAGATGCACAGACCAGACCTCCTGGGTCTGAATCTTCAGGAGCTGCAGCATCTGCATTTTCCTGCAGTTGTAACAGGCTCACAGGTGGTTGTGCTGCACAGTCAGGACTGGGAACCACCTGCAAGGAGCTTGGTCTTGAAGCCAGGACTTTTCACTTGCAGTCTCGCCTGGTTCTCCATACAACCTGTGAGGCAGGAATGGTCTCCGTTTCATTGATGAGACAATAAAGAGAGACTGAAAAAAGCCCAGGGCCTTGCTCAGGGCCACAGAGCTGATGAGTAGCCAGGGCAGCCTGGCTTCCACCACTGGCAGTTGTCAGGAGCATACAGCCCTTGCAGTGGCCCCAGGTCCAGAGCTCAGGAGCCCCACGCTTGGTTTAAAGCTCTGCTGTTGCCTTCTTGAAATTTTGAATAAGTTTTGACCAAGGGCACGTTTTCATTTTGCACTGGGCTACGCAAATCATATAGACCACTGCACGTGTTGCTTCAGCTGTTTTAAATCTGTGCTGGGGAATTGGAAGTGTTTCTCCCCAAAGTGATTCCCAGCTCTGGAGCTGTTAGCTTAATGGAAACCAAAGAGATAATAACAATGCATAATAATGTTTCCATTTACTGAGCACTGTCTTATGAGCTCTCCATAAATCATATCACTTAATCCATATAACAGCCCAGTGTATGACAATCCTTGTCATCATTTGATAAGTGAGGAAACTGAGGCACAGAGAAGTTCAGGATAAAAACAGGTCATGTCAAATATGATTGTATATGTCTATGATGACAGTGGATTCTGGACTCAGCTTTCAGCGCTCATTGATTAGCTGTGTGATCTTAGGAAAGTTACTTGACATCTCTGAATTTTAATTTCTCAACCAGTAAAATGGGATGACAATAATTGCTTCAAAGAACTGTTTTGAGGATTAAATGAATGAATACGGACAAATTGCTCAGCGTATAACAGATGCTCAGTGAATGTCGTGCCCTTTCATAACCTTTGCCCTCAAGAATATTACCCATTACATACCAAAATGGATGTTCAAATGGTACCTTACTTAAGGGCCTGAAATGTTTTCATAGCACTGAATAATATAGTCAAGGTGCAATTAGCCATACATTATAATATTTTTAAGTGATTCAAGTGACACTTTTTATGTCTAAGTGTAATTTCTCCCACTTTAGCATTTATCATAGTTTAATAACTACTGAATGCTGTTGAATTAAAATAGTATTCTGTCTGGGGACACGTTGACCCTTAACGTAGTAAAGCTTGTCCAAAGCTCTGCTAGAGCCTGGAAAAAAGCTCACTCGTGCAACTGAAGTCACATGCTCGCAGAGACAAGAAGAGGCCGTAAGTAGAATGGAGAGCCTCTGACACTTGGGGGAAACGAGGCAGCTTCACACCCACAGGAGGAAAAGGCATAGGCTAGGGGCTTACTCATAATTATGATATCTCTAGAATATTTTACCATGGGTTTTTTGAGGGGGAGTTTTCTTCTGGCAGTTACTCCATACTTCATCAACTCATTTGAACCAGCCGACAACCTGTGTGGTAGAATGGGATGTGGTATTAGGACCTTCTGTAATTATCTCCTCCATATATACCCAGCAGAGCATACCTACCATAGGCCTGTCTCCTATATTCGGTCCTGTACGTACATTCGCTCACAGAGTTCTCACACAACCTGCATGATAAGTAACACCACCCATTACACAGATGAGGGAATTGGGGTTCAATGGCTAGAACTAATTCGCTTGGTGGGGGAGGATTCAAACCCAGGGTGGGCTGGCTAGAGCCTGTACTCCTTAAGGTCCTCTCATTCTTTCCACAACCACAGCCATATATTCTTGGTGCTCTTTGATGAGGGGGATGAGGCCAGGCATAAGGAAAGCAGTTGGTACACGTTTAGTGAATGGAGGAGTGCGAGCTGGAGCCAAAGAACACCACGGTGTTTTAATGGCCGTATGAACTGGCTTGAACACATGACCCAGTCAAATGTACCATTGTTTTGAATTATTCAAAAGCTGTGAAACATTTGTTTTTCTAAGTGGCCATTTTTCTTTTCTTTATTGCACACTGTTCTTCCTCCTTCACACCATGAAATGAGCCAGCTTGATTTAAGGGTATGTGGTCTTCTGGGCAGTTAGCCATCTTGGTTCAACAGTCTCCCGGGATCTCTCTCCGACATGTATCTCAGACTTGTCTCCATAGCCATAGAGTTCGATTCTCCTAGTGACCATTCACTGGGAGAGAATTTAAGACTTTGTAAAGCTATGTGAGGTCACGGAAATTATTTCAGTAAAAAAAAATCCCTTTGCTCCTCAGAAGAGTTCCCTGATGAGCTCCTCAGACCTGGAAGGCTGGATGAAAATTGTTCACTGGGTGAGAGAGAAAGTGTGAACATATGTGTGTGCATACACTCACGCTCAGTGTTGAATCCAGGAGAGGGAAGGCATGGGCCCCACATGCAAAGCATTCATGATGGGGGCTTCCAACTGGGTCCTCAGAAGTGGGGAGATAGATGTGAAAAAGGAACCCCTTCAGCTGTCTCAGAGGACTCCAGATTCCCAACGAAGAGGATAGTCCCAACCAGAAGATAGTTTCAGAGACAGTAGTTTGAAGTGTCCTTTGTAGTCTGGACATGAGAGATAATGAAATCTTGGAGCCCTCACCTCATCCCAGACAAAATTTACACACACAAACGTGTGCACGCGTGCGCACGCGCGCGCACACACACACACACACACACACACACTTTCCTAAGCAATGTTAAGTGATTCGTGAAATTTGTGGATTACCCTTTAGAGCTACTTTAGAATTTATTTTCTGTCTCAAGTCTCTAAGCCCAACGTCTTTCTCTTTTCCATCCATCTCTTTTTGCCACTTGTTCCACTTAGGAGTCGAAACAGGGCAGGCTTTTATTTTCTAAGTTTTTCTTTTCCCCACTGTGTTGTATCATAATCCCTTTTCCATGTTGCTACAAAATCTTTCTAATAATCATTTTAACAGCTGTAAAATGTTGCATCCAGGAGCAGTCTCAGCATTTTCTTAAGCACTCCCCCATTGCTGGACAATTTGGTTTCCAAATTGGGGCTATTTTAACTAACATTTCAGCAACCAGTTTGCCACCAGCATTTTCCTTTCCCCACTTAAGCTGCCAACCCTTTTTCATTCTCTCGAAGTGCCATGGTGGTCATCATTCTCGTTTACCTGATTTAAATGTACTTGGCATCTGTCCTTCCTGCCTGACCAGGAAGCAGCGACTTCCACCTGGGTGCTTGATTCCATCCCATCATTCCACCATCAGGTATTCCTTTTAGTCCCTTGTACCTTTTGTTCTCTCCTTTCACCAAGCATGCCCAGGTCCTCCTTGTGTAGATAAATCTCTCTTGCCTCCATGAGTTTGCATGAGCTAGTCCCTCTGCCTCGAACAGTCTTCCCTCCCACCTGCACCAGGCAATTTCTAACAAGCATTAGACTGAGCAATGTCATTGCTTAACAAGGAGACACCAGGGTCAGAAGGGGGAGAAGGTGACTTTCTGCAAGGACTATATTAAAGGGCTGTGGTGGCTCTGTGCCCGTGGTTAAGGAGGCCAGTCTCTGCCGAGGTGGAGATCGTGGGGACTTCTGTAAGTTCCTGAGGCAGACAGTGTACCGGAAAGAGTGTGCTGGTGTTTAGAATTGGGTTGACATTGAATCAAATCTCGGCTCCGCCACTGACTAACTCTGTGACCCTATATATGTTGCTAAACACCAGTTTCTTCATCTGTGAAGGGATTGATGACATTATTTGGCTTGGTGCAGATCCCCACAGCTAGTGTTTCATAAATGGTTTCTCTCCTCTGCTACAAGCCTTTCAACCCCAGCAATGTCTAGCCTCATGTTTGGCTCTGAGTAAACACTTAATAAATATTTGCCGAATGAGTAAACACTGACTGATAGCTCCAAGATGCGGGCACCGGCCCTCCTCTGCATCCTTGCTCGTCGCAGCCGGGCGGATGAACAGGCAGTGCCTGCTGCAGCCCAGGGCAATCTCGACGTGAAGCAGGAAAGCCTATGATCATGAGTGCACGCACGGCCAGGCAGCAGCTGTCTCCAGAGAAGGTGGTGGCGCCATGCCAAGTACTCGAGGCCTCTCCACAGAGGCACAGCAGTCATTACAACCCCTCACGTTCCTCCTGGAGAGTGCCTCTCTTCTTGGAACACGTGGCACTTCACAGACATTGTGTCAGAGATTGTCACCACACGCCTGCGAGGACGAAAGTTCAGCATGGCTTGCCACATGCCCTGTAGGCACCTGGCAAAGGATGGTTGGTGATGAGAAAGGTTGGGGCAGGGTGGCAGAAGTGCATATCCTCACTTGACAGGTGGAAAGACAACCAGAGGGGCTCCAGTGGCTCACCCACCGCAGGTAGCGCAACAAGCCCAGGATCGCTCGGTGGTCTGGGCTCGCCTGGGCAGTTCTGCTGTCCTAGGTCAGCCTCAGCTGGCCTGGGCTGGGCTGGGGCTCGTTTGTACATCTGCAACCCTAAGTCCTAGCTAGGCTTTGTCTGTGGTGCTCCCGTGAATGGAAAAATGCCTACCCAGTGGCAACTGTGAGATGGGGAAAGAGGGAGATACAACCATACAGACCCAGAGCGCTCCTAATCTAAACCTTCAGATCCATAAACTTCTTAAAGCTCAGTCCCAAGGCTTTAAAACTACGCAGAACAAGAACGTCCTACAACTCCCAGCTCATGTGGCAGTGATGGTATGCCGGGCTGTCTGCTATGCTCCGGAGCTTCCCAGCCACCGCCCACCCAGACTGGGCCAGGCTCCCCTGTAATAACACCCTGGGCTCTTCCTTGGTGACCCTTGGCTAACTTATAATTATTTATTAGCATGATTGTACATATACAGTAATTTTTTTTTAGTTGAAACATTCACCATAGTTTTTTATCACAGCTCGTAATTAAATATGTAGCCTCCTGGACCAAACTGAAAGAAAGCTCTGTGAGGTCAGAGACTACTTTGGCCTAGTTCATCTTATATATGTATACCCACTATGGAGCAGCAAGCACGCAATAAATATTTGCTGGGTGGATGAATGAATGGTAAAATGTAAACGAATAGGAATAAATAAGCCCACAAAAAAATCAACTTACAGGAAAGAAAACACCTCGTACCAGGACGTGATGGCATTTGTTATGGATATACCTACCCATAAGCCTTACTTATAATTTCTACCTACAGTTGTAAAACGAAATTAGTTATTTTCTGCGTTACACAGAATTAATGGTATAAATTTCTACGGTCTGTGAGGCCAGGGATGCTATCCGTCTTGTTTATCTATTGTATCCTAGGGGCTGGCATAGTACATAACACAAATTATGAACTAAATAAATATTTGTTGAAGGGTGGATGGAAGGGGCCTGCAAGTGCTTTAAAATTCATCAATCCATGCCCCATTAATTAAGGATATTGGATAATTAAGACATAGTCTGATTGAGGTTTTTTCTTGGTATTTTGTTTATTCATCTGATATTTATCATTCTTCCCTACCTCATTTCAGGGGGGAAAAATTGAGATGCCAGCAAGAGAAGTCTATTTCACACTTTTGTATTGAACACACATTTATTCAGTGTCTCCTGTGTGCTTTGCACAGGGCTGGGTGATGGGAATACAATGGGAGGGAGGACAGTTCACAGTGTCTGCCTGCATGGATTTTACAGTATTGACAACATGTTGGCTAAGCAAGTCGATAGAACCTGGAGCAGTTTCTAAAATACGTAACAGTTGGTTTTTGTGGAATAACAAACCACTCCAAAACTTTGTATTTTGAAACACCATTTATTTAATTTGTGACTCTGTAGGTCAGCCAATGATCTGGTCTTATCTGGGCAGTTCCTTAATTCTGACAGCCCGTCTGCGCTCCCTCTAAGCTCACATTAGGGTAATGCTATCGTTATTTTCACCCCCGGGAGACAAAGGCAGCTTCATCACTGTAAACTCATGTGGGCAGCACCACTGGCTGGTGGTCAGGGCCTCTATCTGCCCTGCACCATCTTGCATTCAGCCAGATGTCCTGGTCATAGTCCAGGTAATGAAATATTAGATGGGTTCATCTCTAGTTCTGAGTATTTCTTTGTGACTCATTTGCGGGATATTCACCTACCCTTCTGAACACTCTGTGAAGTGTGCTGTGTGTGTCTGGCGAGGCCCGACACCCATTAGACACTCCTGCTGTAAATTGGATGCTCCAGCCCCCGCGAGCTGGTGCCAAGGTGTGAATTAGATAGAGATGCTTTCGACTGTTCCTCTGGCCTCCTGACTCCGTTGCTGGGCCATCCCATGGCAGACCAGGCCTTCAGGCAGCAAGCCTGACCTCAGCTGCCCAAGGATAGGGAGGTTCCAAAGTAGGTAGCAATAGGGAGCTGGCAGCTCCTGCATCCTGTTTGGAAACTGACAGAACACAGCGGTCTCAGAGACCTGAGCTTCTGCTGAGCCTGTCCTCAGATGCAGATCTTTCCTAGATAGGGAGTGTGCTGCGGAGCCAAGGAAAGCAAGGAGGCGTGTAGCCCAGGATGCAAAGCCAAACCATCTTGGCTGCCATAATTCTCCCAAGTCATGTTGAAACAAGTTAAGTTGCCTGGGAGGTGTTTCTCCTCCATGAGGATCTGAAAAATGAAAGTTGCTACTAAGTCCCTCTGGGAGCATGTCCTTCTCTGAGGATGATTAGAAAGAGAATCAACACATTGATTTAGGTTGGTTACAGGAACAGTAGCAGAGGGATGGATAATATCGTTAGAAGCAAGTTGATTTTTTTTTTTCAGAGTCAATGTTTAAGGGGAGAAATCTCTCCCATTGGCCATGTATTATGGGGGAAAATTGTCACCCTCATCTTCAAATAAATAATCATGGTCACTTCAGTAATGCTCCAAAGTTGCAGTAGAAAATAGTCTCAAAAACCAATATATTATCTATGAATATCTGTATATGTAAAAGTTTAAAAAAACAAACATTTCTTTTTGACGGACTGACACCAAACTCCTAATTTTGCTTACTTCTACAAAAAGGGAAGGAGACCAGAATTGGGGATGGTAATCAAAGAGGACTTCAGCTTTATCTGTGGTATTCTAATGTTTTTAAAAAAATGAGTGGATTTATATATATATATATATATATATATATATATATATATATATATATATGGGGTTTTTAAATTAAATTTGAGAGAGAAAATAAGGCAATCACTTCTGTTCTCTATCTCTCCATGACCTGTTGACGTCTAACCTCAACAATCTTATTTCTCATGATGCCAAGTGGGCGCTTCTGCTCCGGATAGCTGGGGTCATCTTGCAGTTACACTGAACCCTGAGCTGGGCTGGAGCTCCAGGGTCTCTGTCCACATTCTTTGTCTCTTTGCTCAAGCTCATACTTCTTTGCAGGAGGATGGCTGGCTTCTGTGGGGACAAGCCCAAGTGCAAGCACTGATTAAACCTCTTTTGCATGGAGCACTGCTGTCCAGCTGGCCAAAGCTCATCATCGGACATCAGTGGAGTCAGTGCAGGAGGGACAAGCAAGGGCCTGGGTCCCAGGAGGTGTGCTTCATTGGCGGCCACCGGTGTAACAGCTGGCCTAGTGCTTCACTTACTCAGACCGTGAGGTTCTCTTAGGGACAGGGCTTAGGCATGTGATGCGGTGGCTGCGAATGCTTCCAAGCTCTGATGAGCTTTCCTAGATCTCAAACTCAGAATGCCAAAACTGCCCACCTTTCCTCATTTGCTCTTATACTTACCTTTGCTTTTGCATTATCTCTTCCTTTCTCATCTTCCCTCCCGCATCCAGGTTTTTTGTTTGTTTTTTGGGGAGGGAGGTTAAGGGCTCATGGTCTTCCATCACTTTCTTTTGTATTACTGTCCCATCGGGAAAATAGAAAAACTGATTATAGTAGCCTGCAAAGATTTAATAAAAGGGACAGCGTGGACTTCTAGGCCCTCCATCAACTATATGGATGTTATTCTGCATTCATTCAGCATCTATACCCCAGACACTGCTGTACATACATTAAGGCCATAATCTCAGGTTAACAGCACCAGCACTGGACATAAACTACCTGGCTTCAGATGCTGGCTCCACACTGTGTTACCTTCAGCAAGCTTCTGTGCCTCAGTTTCCTCATTGTGTGGTTGTGAGGATTAAATTAGCCTAATAGTTCAAGTAAGATTTATCCATTGTTGTTATCATCATCATCATCATCATCATCATCACCATCACCTTAATTCTCCAACCAACCTCATGTTGTAGAGATTAGCTCTCTCACTATACCTATCAGGAACCCGAGGCACAGAGAAGTTGAGTAACTTATCCAAGGTCACACAGCTAATAAGCAGTAAACCCAATATTCAGACCTGAGTGGACCAGGATTCTGTCTGACTTCAGAGCTGTGCATTCAATCACTACATGATATCTTACTCAGGTTTACAGCCCCTCAAACAAGGTAGGTTCTGGTGGGTGATCCTTATTTAGTTTTCTACCAATAGTTGTTTGATCATTAAAAAAAAAAAAAACCCCATCTAACAAGACCTGCCCCATGATCAATAGCCATCCTCACTGAATCTTTAATGCTCTGTCTTATCAAATTAGCAGCTTCCACCACAACTCAGGGCAGAAATCAATGTTCTCTTGACCTTAAACACGTACCAACTTGCACACACTCATGCCTCGGGGCCTCCGTGGCTTATGGGTGAAAGGAGCCACTCTCAGACACATCTGCTTGAGCCCGGTGAGAATGCGGCTCCGGATAAGCCAGGCCTCCACAGGCCCCGGCGAGGCCAGTGGTCATGGCCCTCCATCCCCAGGCCTTCCCTTCCCTTCTTCCAGGACCTGGGGTATCTCCAAATGTCCCTGGTCACACAGCACACAGCCCGGAAGCCCCTGGTCTCCACTTTATCCTAACTGAGCCGTAATCATAGGAGGCCTCTAAGCCTCCAAGTTCTCCCCTCTCTAAATCTGCCTGTCCTCAGCACTTTTCACAAATACTTAGCAAGACGTAAAGTTTTCCCTCACCTACAGGCTCTTGTCTTACACTTGTCACTGCTGTGCAAGTTTCTGTATTAATTAATGTCCTTTCCCCCCTGCAGAACTCATCCTCTACTCTAGCCCCTTGCTCTGCTAGTCTGTTTTGCTCTGACCTCTCATTCTGGGCTCTTGCTACAATTTCCTATGTCTTCCTTTATGCCCACTTGGGGTCTAATCATCTTTCATGCCTTGTTAAAGTTTCCCCACAAAGCATTCCAGAAGACTCCAGCCCATTTTTTTTCTTTACCTCTTCTAAACTCCCTCAATTTTTTGAGTCTGAAGAACACGGTTTAGCAGTTGTCTGTTACCATCTGTTGCCTTCCATCGTGAGCTGTGGCATCTCCCAAGGCAGAAAGCAAGAGCCTCAATTTCCAAAAGTTATGGTATATACCTTCTCTTATAACCTTTGTAAGAATAATGATAGATAGCATTTGTTAAGTGCTTACTAAGTACCAGGTCGTGTTTTGAGCCATTTACTAGTGTCATCTTGTTTAATCCTCACAGCCGTTTTTTAAGGTGACTCATTCTTACCTGTATTTTGCAGATGAAGAGCCGAAGCCCAGGGCTAACACATCTGGTAACAAGTCATGTAGGTGGCAAGCAGCGGTGCCAGAATTAGAATCCAGGTGGTCTGACCAGAGTGCGTGCTCTGAGCGCGAGGCCTCCTATAGCCAAACACAGAGTCATTTATAATCAATACGGGTTGTGAAATTGTTCCCTAAAGCATACACTGTCACTGACTCCATGGAGTGACCACGTATAATGATAAGATATAATCAGGGTTGGTCTCTCTATTGCTGCATAGCAAGTTACCCCAACATCTAGTGGCTTAAAACAGCATTTATCATCTTAGCTTCCGTGATTCAGAAATCTTGGCAGAGCTTAGCTGGGTGCCTCTGGTTCTGGGTGCCTCACAAGGCTGCAGTCAAAGTGTCAGCCATCTCAAGGTTTGACTGGGGGAGGGTTTGCTTAAAGCTCACGTCCCAGATTGCTGGCAAGATTCCGTTTCTCAAGGACTCTTGGCTGGAGGCTGCCCTTAGCGTCTGGCCTTGTAGCCCCTCCACGGTACAACTCACGGTTTGCTTTGTCAGATCGTGTCAGGGAGAAAGGCAGAGAGAGTGCGAGCAAGACAGGAGTCCCAGCCTTTGTCACCTAATTCTGGAAGTGACCTCCCATCACTTTCGCCATCGTATATTCACTAGAAGCAAAGTCACTAGGTCCCGCCTACGCTCGAGGGGAGGGGATTACACAGGGGTGTGAATACGAGGAGGTAGAAATCATTGGGAACCGTGTCATAAGCGGCCTGCCATCATCCATGAAAGCAATTAGGGGAGTCTCCCTGAAGAAGGAGCATGTAAGCTAACCCCTGATGGATGAGTAAGAGCTGCCCAAAGTGCATGCATGGGGTGGGGAAGCCAGACAGATCGTGGGAGGCCCTAGAAGGAGGTGGGCTTGTTCACAGAACAGCAAGACACCCCCTGAGACTAGAATGTGAGGGAGAGGGGGAAAGGGACCCAAGATGGAGCTGGGGCAGGCCCAGAAACTCCCTCCTCCTCCTGAGAGCAAGGAGAATGCCCTGAAGCATTTTAGGAGGTGGGATATGGGTATGGAGAATGCATAGAGAGGACGGGAATGGAAGAGGGTGACAGGTGGGGGGTGGGGGAGCTGGTACAGCTGGAGAGGGAGAGATATGATGAGTTTGAGATATAATTTGGATGAAGAATACACTCAATCAGTTCACTGTCCAAGGCAAAGGACTGTTCCAGATTCCAAAATACTAAAAAGTTCCTGCCAGGTGAGATTTGATTCCTCCCACCCTTCTGTCTGCTGGTCTGAGGTGAAGCTATCATCCTTAGGCTCCTTTTAGCATCTGGAAGAAAGG
>NW_017731359.1:2411825-2420116 GCF_001890085.2 Hipposideros armiger | reverse complement strand
CCTCCCTCCCTCCCTCCCTCCCTCCCTCCCTCTCCCTGAAGCCTCTAGCCTTCCCTCTACTTTTCTATTTGCCATCTGAGATACCCCAGGCCACTTTCCTCACTGTTAACATTACCATTGCTTTCCTATTTCTATTTCTTCTCTCTCTCTTTCAATGTTTATCATGATGATCATTGACACTTAAGTCTTATTTTGGGTTTTCTCAAAAATAGAACCAGAGATTTAAAATTGGAGAAATTATCTATTTGGGAGGCAGCCCCATGACACACTGGTAGGGGAGCAGGGATGCAAAAGAAGCCCATAATGTGGATCTGATGGAGGCAGTTTCCAGTGTGGAGAACTGGAGCTTCAGCCGGCAGGGCCACGCCGAGAGACAGTGCAGAACAGACAGAGTCGTCCCACCCTGCAGGCTAGGAACCCTGGTCCATTACCTCTTGGCTGATGCCCACCCTAGTGGCTCTTTGGCATGCCACACAGGCCTGGGGAGCCCCCCAGAAAGAAAGCCCCCGGCGGGGTCACAGGTGTTTGCACCCAGCAGCCTTCATGTGCAGGGTGTCCTGAGAGGACATGAGTGGAACTTAACAAATCCTAATCTAATGGTAATAGCTAAAATCCTTTTATATAATTAGTCTATTTCATCCTCACAGATATGTTAGCTCGGGGCTGACACATGACGGTGCTCAACAAATGTTAATTAAACTTGTTGGTGTTGCCACTGTGTTGTCCAGTGTCGTTCAGCTTGTAAATGTCAGGCTGGGACTCCCACCAGGCCATTGGTGCTGAGTCCATTGATCTTGAGACCGTAGAGTAAGGACTGTGTCACTGCAGTCGGGGGTCCTGCCTTGGCAGTGGCAACAGTTGAGGAGGACGGTGGAACGGGTGACATGGAGGACTGGCTTTGCCACCGTCACCGCCTTGCTCTGCATCAGCCCAATAGAGCAGGGTTTGTCTGATAAAATGATGAAGAGGAAAACCCAGACAGACCTCCAGGGATGTACATGCCAATACTGGAAGAACAAATGAGGGCGATAAAATGCATATACCAGCTGTCTCTATCAAACCAAAAGTGCAAGGTGGAAAAACAATCTATGAGGCACTATCTCATGTTTGCTTCTGGAGAGCATACTACCTTATCTCATTGGCTATGGGAGGAAATCCGACATCGAGAAGGGGCCCGTTCAAGTACAAAGTGGTTGATTCCTGGATGGTATCACTTCTGGGCCATAATCTCTTCTTTTATTCTGGTGCCTTGATGTTATTTCAAAAATCTTTAGGGTAGATTCTTAGCAGAATGGCAACCATGGAACACAAAGATTACTGAAGAGGCGATGTGAATATGGGGGAGAAAATCCACTAGACTTGAGAAGGACCATGGCTCCAGGCTTGGCTCTCTCAGTAACTAGCAGCATGACCCTGAGCAAGAGAGAGGGGAGCGAACTTAACAGCTGATACCCCTACTATATGTCAGGTGCTGTTCTTGGCCCCTTCACGATCTATTGCAGTTGATCAGTGCAAAACACCCTGTAAAGTAGACATTATCATGCCCTTTGTACAGAAGTTTAAGATGTTAAACAGCTTGTCCAAGGTCACCCAGCTGTTATGCAAAGGAGCATTTGAATTCAGTTCTGGCTGACTCCAACGCCCTAGCTCTTTACACCCTGCTGTGCCTCAGTTTCCCTATGTGTTTTCTAGGACAATTGTATCAAATGTATACAAAGTGCCTTTTCAAACATATAATTTTCTGTACCTATCAGTGTAGGCTGTTAGATAAGGTATGGCACTCCAGGTCCTGCCCTGCTGTTCGGCACCCCTGTCTGAGGTTACCCCAGAACACCCCAATGTATGAGCCTCCTCTGCACGAAGCAAAGGCATCTCTCACATGGGAGAAGGGCTCCTTGTCAGCAGTAAATCAATGGGACCCTGTCTGGTTCTGGCCAGAGAGTCAGAAAAACCCAGATGGAATTTTCTTCAAGCCAGGTTTCCTTTTTATTATTATTATTCATGCCAGGAGTCCACTGGGAAAATCTTTATCTGCATTAAAACATACATTAGAAGAAGAGAGACAAAAAGGCAGACAAGAGTGTGTCCTACAAAGGGTTTCTTTGAGCCCAGCTCCATTCCTCTGTAAAGTTCTTTGCTGCGCTCTCCACAAAGATGGAATCTGGGTTCAAGGTTGAAGGGAAGCCGGCTCCTGATGGACCGCATATCCCCTGAACACACCTCGAGGAGATTAGCCCGTCATTAAATATTTGTAGGATAACAGGAGAAGCCTAATTTAGTTTTTGTTTCTTTCTCTCTGTGGTTTAATCACAGATGAAAGAGACTAATAGCACTGCAGAGCTTTCTGGTGATCAAAGGCCAATCAATCCCCTTTGTGGAGTAATTAACTATTTGCTAAACTTGCAGAATTGATTTCCATTTAGGGCTAAGAGAGAGGGTTTTAAATGAAGACCGATTCACCAGGAGAGAGGAGGGAATCTCAGGGCTGATGCCAGGAGATACTCAGGGTGATGAATTGGAATCTGCTAATTAGAGACGGAAAAATACAGCCAGAAGCTGACCCTACTCGGGAGTATTTTCGAGGAAGGACAGGCAGGAGGAAGGGTGGACAGGATGCTGACTTTATCTGCCAGGCAGCTGGGCACACTTGACGTGGAGAAAGCCTTGGCACCCCTGTTTGGGGCAGAAAAGGATTGCAAGCGAATGCGGAGCTGGGCGAGAGGCAGAATGCACGTGGTCAAGAAGTCAGGGTGGAATTCTGCAGGTGACCAGGGGTGGAAGGGAGCCCTGTGGCATGATCCCCTGTGTACCCCAAAGTACAGCACTGGCCACAGTGCACCCCTGAGATTCTCCTCAGGCACTCGAAACTTGCATTTGAATCCAGCCAAGAATTTGGATCCTGCTGACATCTGTACAGATGCCCTGAGAATGTGACCATAAGAATACACTTGGGACCTTAAATTAAAAGTTTATGCCAACTTGAAAGTTGTAAAGACTTAAGACAACCTAATAATCCCTCTGTTTAGGGTTGCCAGATAAAACACAGGATGCCTAGTTCAATGTGAATTTCAGATAAATGAATAATTGTTTCAGTATAAGTATGTCCTAAATTATTTGTTGCTTTAGTGTATGTGTGTCCCAGCTGATTTGGTGTTCCTTTGAAATTCAAATTTAACTGGCTGTCCTGTATTTTTACTTGCTAAATCCTGCAGCCTTCTTCTGGTTGGATTTTGGCCCTCTGCTTACTAAGCTAGAACTCTGTGTGTCAGTTTCCTTCTCTATTAATGCGTCTCACAGTAGTAACTGATTGTGTCATTATGAATATTAAATGAAATAGCTGACTGTGAAGACAGCGCAGTGCCTCGTATTATACATGTGATGTTCTCTGTAAATGTTACCGATGATTATACATAACAGGGTTTATAGCGCACAGGATTTATTTGACAAATAAATATAATCATGTTAAATATTAATCATGGATTTCCCTTTTGTCTATCTCCTCCTACCCTTTCTCTCCACCCTCTTTTCTTCCTCTCTTTCTCCTCCTGGCTCTTTTCTTTCCTCTTTCCTTCCATTTATCACTGCAAGTTGGGTCTCTGCTAAGAGCATTAATGTTGTTTTGTAAACTGCAGCGTTTCTGTCCATTTTCGTCCACAGCAGAGGGGCAAGATGGATGAATGGCCATGAGCTGACTCAGGGTGCTAGTTGTATCGTCTCAACCATGATCTTGAACCTCTCTGTGCCTCAGTTTCCTCTTAGGAAATGGCAATAATGTGACATGAAGATTAAGTGAACTCATGTAAGGAGAGCACTTAAAATAGTGGCCAGCACATTATCACTATTATCACTGATAACACATATGTGTTTGTTTGGGTTCCTCTGGATATAATGCAGTAAATGTTATCTCAGTAAGGTCACTTGAGCCAAGCTGGATGCTGGCTTGTCCCAAGGGATTGAGTCAATGAAGGTGGGTCCTTGCCTTGGTTTTCATAGCTCCACTCTGGCCCAAGGAGGTCAGGTGAACGTGAAAGCCAGAATGCCTCTGGGGAGATGAGCCACAGAGTGGTTTCAGTGGTAGAAGCCAATTCGAGTGTTTTCCTTGTCCCCCGCAGACCAGTTCTAACTGTGCCTGACCATTTGCCAGAGCAGAGGCTCCCAGTGGGTCGATTGTGATTGAACAGTGTTTCCTGAGAACGTAGGTGATTGATTTCCCCAATGGCCACTGCCACCACGACCTCCTTGCCACAGCCTGTGTGGATTCCCCCTGGAACGAGGTCGGGGCAGGTGGGGATGTCTCTTTGGTGCCCTGATCCACCCTCGGACCACTCAGCTCTGGGAAAACAGCCAACTGCGGGCACATGCACAGGTGGGGAACCCTAGCCGTGAACCAAGCTAATTTAGGGGGGCTGGTGTGGAGAGCACTTCTCATCGATTAGCGGGCTATGGATTTCACAGTAGATGAGGTCCCAGGTGAGGAAAAGATTCAGGCAGGCCAACACTATTGTCCTCCCCTTGTACTACCCCTAAGGATCTGATCATGTTCTTTACATAATGCTTGTATAGGGGCCAGGCCCAGTTCCAAAATCTTGGAAAAAATCAACTCCGTTTATCTTGATAACAGCCTGATTCAACCGGTACTGTTATCACCCCCATCACATAGAAGAAGACATGCAGGCTCAGAGAGGTCAAGCCGTTGCCCACCTTCACATGACTATGGGGTGGTCCTTATCATTACAGACCACTTGGATGGGACACTACAAACAGCGGCTGCATACTCTGTTAGGCAACGAAGCTCACCAGGTGCTGGGTGCTCAAGGGTACCTTGGGCCCCATTCCTGCCTTCTCTGTGGGTTAGAAGCACAGACTAAAGACATGTGTAGACTAAAGAGAAAGCAGCAGTATCGTGGTTTTCCAGACTGGGGAAAATATGGAGGTCGCTCAAGAGACACGGAAGTGATGAGCAGAGAGAAAAATTGTGGCCTTTTGGGCTTGCCACTACTCCTGCAGCCAGGGAGGAGGTATTTTATGTGACTACCCTGGCAGGGGTATCAAAGTTATCATACTGCAAATAGCAGACCTCCCAGCTTTGGGGCCCCATCGAGGGTTAGATTTTGTAATATTTAACTACAAGTTCAAAGGTCATGCTATGCTTGGTGAACTAGGACCTGGACCTGGTGTGATCTGGGGGACAGACAGTCTTTTGCAGGGAGGGCACTGCACCAGGAGGTCACCCCCATGGAACTGCCCCTTCCTGGCTTGACACACGGAGGTAACACACTGTACTGCTGAGAAGCCTTCAAAGGAGAGAAGAGGTTAAGCATGGTAGTGTTTTAAAAGGATTCCATTTGATTCTTGATTGTAAATTGAATTCGCCTATCAAACAGCCAGGACTTGATCATTCATGGGAACATGAGACCAATGTCTCCACAGCTCCCCGTCAACAGGATCGAGACAATGCCCACTGAAGATGGAGCTGTGCAAAATCCCCACCTCGTTAAATTATTCAGGAAGTGGGGAGAAAAGTAGCTGGAAAAGGGAAAAAAAGGTTTCCCAAGTGGTATTTGGAGGAGGCACCTCAGTGCTGGCCGTTCCCTCTCCAGGGCTGACCAGTAGCCATTAAATGCAGGGGCTGCCATGAACTGACTCACTCCTGGATAATTACGTTAGGGACCAATACGGCCGGTTGAAAATCAATTCTGTTGGACCCGTGTGTTTGTTCGGAAAGCCACTCAGCCAATTCAGGAGTATATTAGGCAGCAGGCCTGGCGCGGTGACCCCTTCCGGATTGGGGTTGACACTTGAACGAAGGCGTTTGTCCAGTTAAAGGACAGTACCAGCAGCAGGCTCTTATCTCCCCTAAATTGGATTACTCAGATCTGCTTGTTCTCTTTAAAGAAAGCTACTCTTGGGTTTTTTTTCCCCCTCTCTTTCTATCTGTCTGAGATGGTTACCTGGTGATTACTGTTTAACTTGCCATCCTTACGTATTCTCAGACAGTTAACGCTTAATGCCACCCGTGTCACTTCCCTTTCCTACGTGGGGAAGGTCATCTGGTGCTGACATGTGCATTTTTCAGGTCACTGGCTGTACCAGTGAATGAGCTGGGATCCAGGAGAGCTGGCCGGTGTGTTCTCGAGAAATTCATGGTTGGCAAGCCTGTGATTCACTTCCCAGGGAGCAGGACACAAGCCCAGGGATAACAAATGTCACTTCAAACACACCGATCCCTTCCAGCTGAATTACTCCCAAGACACATCTGTTGGCTTGAAAAGTCTCAAGCCTGCTCACCAAGCAAAGTCCACACCACCACCAGGACCAGCTGCCTCCAGGCCTCGGGAGCACTGCAGCCCTTGGTGGGAGGGTTAGGATGCAGGAGAAATGATGACAGAAGGGGCTGCCCATGGGAAGCCCGCAAAATCTCGCGTGGGGCCCACTCTCTTGGTTGAGTCTTCACTACCTGGAGCTGTAACAGCTGCCACCACACCTAACGTGATGTAGGGTGTCAAGAAGACATTGAGAAGCTCGGGGAATCCTACATACACCTCTTGAAAGAACCCAGGAAAGACTTATTGCTGCAATTATGGTTCCTTTAATGACACATAAAATTAACCGCTCCACATATCCACTCACTTTGACAGCTGGGGATTTCACTGTGATGAAAGTCGGGCCACGCACACTGTCAGAGATTTACATTTCCGTATCCCAAACCCTGTCAACCAATTAGACTGCAAGAGCGAGCGGCCCCATTTTCTAATGAAGCTATAATCAGGCTGCTCCTTCACCCAGAAAGAGCAGATATTCTTGTCCCGAATGGAGAAGGTAATCATCAGGGGGAAGGGTTTGAATAAATCAGACGCGATATCACTGCAGCTTGCTGTAGGTCCCTTATAATTGGAATCTGGGCTGAAGGAGACTCAGCACCCCCTTCTAACAGTTTTGCTTAAAAGAAAGTAGTCTTTTCTGTGGAGTGGAAGGCAACATGGCTTCTGAGATGAACAGCTGGGAAGACAGAAGTCATAGATGGCTATCAGACTTGAGCTCTCAGTGATCCACTGAGGTGGTGGGAAAGGAAGAGAAAAGAGGTGAGAGGGAGGGGAGGGAAAGAGGGAGGAAGCGAGAGAGGAAGGCAGGAAGGAAAGAAAGAAAGAAGGAGTAGAGAGAAGGGGGGAAGAGAGAGAAAGAAAAAAGGGAGGGGGAGAAGAAAGTTGTAGGAAGAGAAATAAACTCCCTCTCTACCCAAGCTTCTTCACATACAAAAATGGATTGATAACATTTGTACTCCTTACCTCTTAAAATGATCGTGAAAATTAAACAAGGTCCCGTGGGTGAAAGATACAATGCAGTCATCTTTTATTAGCACAGCTGCTAATCACACTTTTAAAGAACAGCACTAACCACTGTACAGGGTCTCACAGGTCCTGTCTGATGATGATGATTGTGCACTTGGCTCAAGGTACTTCTTCTGATGAGTTAGATCGGGTGTGAGGATTCCAGGGTGACTCCAGGGGAAAGGAGAAGGGAAGCGCGTGTGAAGAGCTTCTGGGGGATCCCACGTGAGTGTGTGGGCAGCAGTGACAGTGAAACCGCCTAAGACCTTCCCCTGCATCCTTTCCAGTTTGTAAGGTTTTCCTCACTGTTGCTGTGGCAGAACGGACATGAATTAATAGATGCCCTGGGGAGCCTGGGGAACAACCTTGGGGGATCCCTGGGTGGAAAAATTTAAAAATACTCCCTGGGAATCCATTCTGCTTTGATCAGTGTTGATGCCCCAAAAGGAAGGCCAAAAAATTGCAAGATCCTGACAGTACCATGAAACCATCCTCATTCTTGCTCCATAGTTTAAAAAATATGTATTTTCCCACTGTGCTCTAATGAAGTCATTGCTTCTCTACTGAACCAGTTCTATTGCCATGAGAAGATACCTGACTCCCTACATAAACACATCGGCCTCGCCTCCAGCAATGAGAATCCCCGAGACTTCTGGTGGCTGACTTGGTAGCGCCTGGTCTTCCACAGGGAATTTTCCCATCCTTCACTGGGAGTGTGGGCCCTCCGGGAGCCTCCCAATGAGCACCAAGGCTTCCATGAGAAGAGATTCCAGTGCATTGCTTGGGCCAATTTGGCTTGTGTGGCTAATTGCACTGTGTGCAGAGAATAACACCCGCAAAGATCAGTCCACCCTCTGAAGGCCAGACTCTCAAAGTGAACCACAAAGCTCTCTGGGTGAAGCCCATCAGCAGCAATGCTCGTGGAAACATCAAACGTGGCTTCAAGTGGAAAGGGACTGAGAG
>NW_017731359.1:2370537-2410677 GCF_001890085.2 Hipposideros armiger | reverse complement strand
CTCCCCCTCTCCCCCTCTCCCCCTCTCCCTCCCTCCCTCCCTCCCTCCCCTGGTGCACCTGATTGTTGGTACCTACCTTTGGAAAAAGTGAGGATGGCACAGAAACGTCCCCTGGGCAGGGAGGGTGTGTGTGAGGAAGCCTGATTCCTCGGTGCTCCCACATGGAGCAGGGGCTGATGTACTGATGTGTGCTGAGTGAGGCCACCCTGAGGCCATCACAGGTCTCAGGACTACCCAGTTCTGCACATCAAGGCCTGGGGATGGGAAGGGAGTAAAGCCAAGGAAAGCAGGTGGTTCCTTTGGGCTGAGGTTGCTCCAGGAGAGAGAAGTGATTGCAGTTGTGAGTCTTGCTGTGTTGGGAAGTAGGATGGGAGGAGTTTGTGTGGGATGACATGAACTGCATACTTAATTGATAAACTTGGACTTTGTGGTCATTTGAAAGAGCAAACAGTTTGTCTGTGTGGGTCTCTTCTGTGTGACTCTGGAATCATAGAGACTCGGATTTGAAACCGGATTCGTGCATCTAACGGCTGTGTGATGTTGTGCTGGTTATCTTACCCTGCTGAGCCATTTCCCTCCCCTGTAAAACGGGAATGATGGTGCCCCTTTACAGTTTATGAGCATGAGGGTTAATTGGAATCATCATCATCATCATCATCATCATTCTTAGATGAAGTAATTATTTTTTCATTATTATGATTGTAATGGCAATAGTAAATGTTTAACTTCATGATATGTGGAGAAGAAGAGGTGCCTTGGTCTCTTTAAGCCATGGGCTCTTTGGCTAGGGCTGTGGTCCCCATATCTAGGTTCAAGTTCATGGTAACCAGGGTGCCCCATTCCATGGCTTTGTCATTCTCCATAGCTATTCAGCCGATTGGTGGCTCCTCTGCCTCAGATATCACAGGGCTTGACTGAGTCAACAGGAGATGGCTGTCCTCTTCTGGACTCCCCCAGACATGGGGGGGGGCCTGTGCATATGGGGGGACAAGGCGACAGAGGCCGGGAGAATCCAGAGCATCATAGGTGTGTGAGGTTTTCAAAGCCAGGTGTCAGTGGCCTGTGATGTACAGATGTTTACCTGAAGTCTGGGAAGGGTCCAGAAGGCAGGAGCAGATCCACCCATTAGTGATAGCTTGGTGCTGCAGGGTCCCTGAGCCTCCAGGGTGAGAGGATCCAGGACAGTTTCAGCACCTTCATCCCGGCCCAGGAGACCTCCCCCAGAAATAAAACAGCACAAGGGGGCTCAGGAGAGAGTCCCAGTCTCTTGATGGCTCAGCACCAAGACGTTTCAAATCCCAGTCACAGCTGCGAGGTGGCGCATCTGTGCCCTGAAGGGCCCTGAGCCGGAGTCACAGAGAGTGTGGCAGCTTCGGAGCAGCTTTGGCACAGCTCACTCACAGATTAACATCATATCTGAAGGTAGCTGGGCCTAAGTGGATAATATACTTTTTTTTTAATTAAAAGGATTTAAATCCAGGGCTATAAAAAAAGAAAAATGCTGTTAACTAGGGACATGATTTTTTTTTTTTTTCCAAACAGATCACATTCACACCCTGTAAGCGAAGAATGGGGCTGAGTAGTTCCACAAATAAGACAGGCAATAACGGCAAGTTGTTCTAGCTTGGAAAACAGAGACTTGAGGGACCCAGGTTTCTGTGGCCATGTTTAAATTGAGATGTGGCGTATCCCATATATGTATATGTGTATATGTGTATGTGTCATTCTTTCAAATCATTTGAGAATAAGTTGTTGACATTGTGCCCCTTTATCCCTAAACACTGCAGTGTATATTTCCTAAAAAGGATATTATTTTATATAATCACAGTACAATGATCTAAATTAGGAAATTGAACATTTATACATTATCATCAATTAGCCCACAGTCCTATTTCAAATTTTGTCCATTCTTCCAATAATGTGGTTTACCTGGGAACATTTGTTGTCTTTAGATGTCACATATGTATCTTTTCTATCGTTTGAACTAGAATAGTTCCTTGGTCATTTTTTATCTTCACCTGATCTTGTTCTTTCTTTAACCTTGACATTTTTGAAGAGTGCAGGCCATTTATTTTGTAGAAGGTTACTCGATTTGGGTTTGTCTGATGTTGCCTCGTGATTAGATCTGGGTGATGAATTTTGGGCAGAAACATCACAGAAGTAATGCTGTGTCTTCCTCGCTGCAACCAGCCAGAGGGACACAATGTTGAGTTGTTACCACTATTGGTGATGTTGTCTTTGATTATTTGGCCAAGGTGGCACGTGCCAGGTTCCCCCACTGTAAGGCTATCTTTCCCTTTGTGGTTAATAAGAAACTTATGGGGAGATACTTGGAGACTATGTGGATATCGAATTCTCATCAAATTTCACCCATTCACTTTAGCACCCATTGATTACTCTATTTGCCAAATGGTGATTTTTCTGATTCCATCATTTTTCTACATGTATTAGTTCAATTCTACTACAATGGAGAGCCTTCCTTACTCCATAATTATCTATTCATTTATTTATATCAGTATGAATTCATGGATTGTTATGCATTATTCAGTGGGTTGCAATCCATTACTATCACTATGTATTTTCATGTTCTGATTGTCCCAGAGTTGGACAGTGGGAGTCGTTTCTGTCCTTTTGACATGCCCTCTTCATTTATTGAGCACTTTCTGGAACAAGATACTCAGGCTCATCTTGTACCTTACCCGCCCTGTAATCAGCCATCTCTGCCAGGGTCCCGAATGCTTTTGTGGAGAAAGGAACTGAAAAGCCAAGAGCTGGGCATCAGATTCTGGGCATGGGGGCTACTGGGGTATCATTAGTTCTAGGTCCTCTCAATTTTAAAACCTACTGATACTTTCTATTCTAATGCTACAGTGTTCTAGGGCTTTTTTTGTATATTTGAAAAAAAGATCCCTACTTCTCCAATAGTGAGACATCTAGCCCCTATTTTTCTCAATATATGTATGCTTTGCTCGATGCTAGAATACACAGAAAGTAGTTTTGTAATTGTTCACATATACCATTGTGAAAAACACAACTATTAACTAGAGTTCAGTATTTCTCTCTGCCTCTTTTTGTGTTTAGACTGAGGGTGTGTAGTCAAAACACTGCCTTCAAAAGTTCCTTGGAAAGTTCCCCCTCCGCCCCTTGTTCAGTGTGGATATGCTCTTCATTTGAAATATAGTTTGATTCATTTCTTTCTATTAGGGGCTTTCTCCCCGCCTATGTAGATTTTTTTTTTTTAAGTAAAAGTCAAAACGAAATTAAAAAGCTTATTCAGGGAAGTGTCAGCCCCACCTCCTAACCCTTCCTCCCTGTGCCCACTTACTCTTTGCAGGTAACTAATCTCATTCATTTCTGGTTTCCTTCCCAATTGTTTCTTTTTCTAAAATAAATACATGTACAGTTTATTTCCTCTCCTTTCTCATAGAAAAGAGAACATACTATAAATGATCTTTGCACTGGGCTTTTTTCTCTTAACAATACATCCTGGAAATCACTCCCTGCAGCTCGTAGAGCTTTTCCTTATTTTTCTTTTCTTAGCTGAATTGTACGGCGTTGTTCGATTGTGCCACAGTTTATCCAGCCAGTCGTCTATTTGTGAGCATTGGAGTTAATGATGTTTTCTTGTAGTTAAAAACAATGCTTCAATAGATAACCTTGTATATATGCGTTTTCATATAGTTGGACAAGTACCTTCAGAGTAAATTCCTAGAAATGAGAATGCTGGGTCACTAGGTACGCAAATACAGTAAAACCTTGGATTGCGAGTAACTTGGTTTGCAAGTTTTGCAAGACAAGTAAACATTTCTAATACATTTGAACTTGGTAAGCGAGCAATGTCTTGCAATACAAGTCGTTTGTTTCTGAAGCGAATCATGCTCACAAACCAAGGTATTACTGTATATACTTTTGTTAGATATTGCAAAATCCCACTCCTTAATTGCTAGACCAATTGGTATTCCCTCTAACAAGCTATAAAAGTGCCTGTTTTCCCACAGCCTCACCAGCAGAATGTATCAAGCTTCCCAATATTTACCAATCTGATAGGTGAGAAATATTTTAATGTCATTTTTAAAAACAGCTTTATTGAGACCTAATTCACATACTAAAGAGTTCACTCACTTTAAGTGCACAGTTCAGTAGATTTCAGTATATTCGCATATCTGCAACCATCACCAAAGTCAATTTTAGAAACCCGGCTCCCTTGAGCTATCCTTCTCCCGTCTCCCGATTCCCCAGGCCCAGCTACCATTAATCTACTTTCCGTCTATAGATTTGCCTATTTTGGACATTTCATATAAATAGCATCATACAGTATGTGGCCTTCTGTGACTGGCTTCTTTCACTTAGCATTTTTTCAAGGTTCATCCATGTTGTTGCACGTATCAGAACTTCATTCCTTTTTATGACCAAATAATATTACATTTCATGGCCAAATTATATTCCATTTTGGTGACCTATTCATCTGTTGATGGTCATTTGAATTTTTTCTACCGTATGACTATTAAGAAAAATCCTGCTATAAACATTTGTGTGTTGCTTTGTGTGTGAAAATATGTTTTTATTTCTCTTGAATTATATACCTAGGACTGGAATTGCTGGGCCCCATGGAAAGTCTGTGCTTAATTGTTTGAGGAGCTGCCAGAATTTTCAATATAGTGTTAATTTGCATTTTACTTATTATGTGTGAAGTTGAAATTTTCTTATGTGCAAAGGCTATTTTTATATTACCTGCTCATGTGCTTTGCCCTTTTTTCTATTGGGTTGTTGATTTTTTTCCTCAGTATTTAAGAGGCCTTTGTATATTAAAAAATAATAATAATTAGCCTTTTATCTGTGATACATGTTACAAACATTTTCTCCCATATGTCTCTTGATTTTGCTTATATTTTTTCATGCAAGATTTAAAATTTTTATTTAATAAAATTGATCAATCTTTTATTGCCTCCGGATATTGACTCAAGTTAAACACCCTTTTTCCACACCCAGAAATTTACTCATTTTTTCTTCCAGTACTTGTAGGGTTCATTTTTTCAAATACGTCTCTGATCCATTTTAGAGTATATTCTTGAGTGTGGTTGGAGGTATAAGTCTAACTTGACTAACTGGCTACCCAGTTGTCCAAGCACCACTTATTAAAAGGCTCATCTGAACCCCAGTGATTGCCAATGTCACATTTATATTTAGGGCATACTAAATTCTCATATATGCGTGGGTCTCTTCCCAGACTTTCTGTTCCATTCCAGTGGTCTGTCTGTTTATTCGGGCACCAACACCACGCTGCCTTATTTCTTAGGAATGATTTTGCTAACCTCCTGCTCTTTTGCTAAGACCTTTGCCTTCGGGAAGCCCTCTCTTGTATCTGTGCCTCTTAAGGCCCTTTCCTCTGAGTTCCTATGAACACAGGGCTCTCCTTTTACACCTTCCCCTGTGTTGTCAGGTGCTATGAGCTCTCTCCTTTTATGCAAATGTGGTTGCTGCTTTAAGGCCCAGAGGTGACTCTCCCTCATTGACAGCCCTGACTGCCAACTTTATAAGTAATTTGCTGAGTTTGTCAAGCACTGCAGAATCATGTAAATGCCATTAGCGTTTTTGTCATCATCATCAGCTGAGGCATCGGCTACTTCCCTTCGGTTACCTATTGTTTAGAGCAAATGAAGTCGCTGCTGACACTCAGAACAGAGGCTTTATCTGTGGAACATCCAAAGTCATGAGCCCTTATAGGTCAGTTCACATCTTAAGGATGTCAGACAGGCCAGGGGAAAGTTCATCACACACTACCGACTCTCCATGGTTGGAGGAGTTGATATATCTCACAAGGGTTGGAAAAGCAGCCCTCCAGACCCACCCCAAATGAATTTTCTTTTCTACTCTTGGTATGATAGCAAAAATGTCTAATTGGGAAGTATATTTA
Organism: Hipposideros armiger; assembly: GCF_001890085.2. Classification (NCBI taxonomy): domain Eukaryota; kingdom Metazoa; phylum Chordata; class Mammalia; order Chiroptera; family Hipposideridae; genus Hipposideros; species Hipposideros armiger. The sequence continues at coordinate 2,404,763 of NW_017731359.1, read as the reverse complement.
TGCTTAAGAAATACCTGTTGTTTTTTTAAGAAATAGTTGTAGGCTTTGTAAACCTATTATTTTTCACTGTTATAAGGTGGAATATCAGATTATTTGCTTGGGACAATTAACCACTATTTGAGTCCATTCAACAAATATCTGGTGAGCAACTGCTCTGTGAAAAGCATTGTAACAAAACCTGTGAAGGATTCAAAGATGAATAAGACAAGATGCTGCCCTCCAAGAGTTCACTCACAGCTGAAGGAGAAAACGGGAGGAGCGAGAGAGAGGCACAAACAATGTCATTACAAGACAAATGAGAACGAATGAAAAAAAAAGTTGCAAAATGCAATAAGAGTGCAGAAGAAAACAGGCAGAAACATACTGAACTGAGCCACATGTAATGACTGTTTTGTAGGTCAAAGCAGTCACATAATGGCAAGTGCATATGATTCAATCCAATACATCCTGTTTGGGGATGATGGAGACTGGTTATAGATCTAGTAGATCTAATAGATTAATTTAGAGGGGGTAAGAGATCCTCCGTGGGAGACCAAGTTGAAGATGAAGAATTTGACTTTTATTTAATGAGATTCCTTTAATTACTTATTTATTAAATATATGTTAAATCCCTATGATGTGCCCAAACTTCCAGGTGGGGAAGCTCTCTGAAAACAGAGCCATGTTTCAGAAGAATAATTCTGGCAGGACTGTGCATGGTGGGCTGGAGACAGGGGAGAGCTGTGGGTGAGATGACCAATTAAGGGCTCCAGGAACTGAAGGGCAAATGAGGGCCTGAGGCACAGATATGATAGTCAACAGAAAGGATGGAGGAAAGCCATTCCAGAAAGGGAATTGACCCCAGATATTGTGGCTGAATCAAAGTACAGGCAAGAGAGACAAGGCCAGCCAAAGGTTTCTAGAGATGCCAGCTCAGAACTGGGAGACTCCCAATGATCCCCATCTAGTTCATTCATTCATTCCGCATGTATTGATTGAGCACCACCTGTGCGACGAGCAGTGTTCCAGGAGTTGGAGACTCAGCAAAGAACAAGCCAGGCACTCGTCTCTAATGCTAAGAAAGGCAATGGAGTGATATGTGGGGTGATGGTAGAGAGTGGTGAGCTTATAAGGAAGTGTTACTCAGGGTAAGAGAACTGGGGAGGGCGGGAAAGTTGTGTGTCCAAAGGATAATCAGGGAAGGGCTGGTGGAGAAGGCGATGTTGGAGCAGAAATCTGAGTGGTGTCAGGGGGAAGACCTGGAGGAAGGGAGTCCCAGGGAGAAAGAACAGCAAGTACAGAGGCCTTGAGGTAGGCACAAGCCAGGAGCATTTGAGGACCAGCTATAAGGCCAGGATGGCTGGACTGAATCAGAGAAGTGGGGAAACCAGTAAGACACGTGATGGGGGGATAGGGCAAGAGCATGCCGTGGCAAGGGGTTGGCTTTTATTTTGAGCATACTGGGTGCTGGGTTTTGAGTTTGGAAAGATGACCTTTAAAAGTTTATCTGGCTCCTATGTGGAGAATGGACTAAAAGGATATAAGAAAGGAAGAGAACTGATCTGGTGTGGGTGGTGAGAAGTGGTCAGATTCTGGATAAACTTTGACATTAGAGCCAATAGAAGTTGTCAAGGAATTAAATTAAGCACAAGGTGTAAGGAAAGAGAGAAATAAAGAATGACTGCTATTTCCAAGTCACAGGAAAGATTAGACTTTGCATAGAGAATCAGGGTTTCTGATTTGGATCTGAGAAGTTGACATGCCCAGAAGACATCAAAGCAAAGAGACTGAGGAGTTAGTGGGGTACAGGGGCTCGAAAGGGAAGTAGAGGCTGGAGGTCTCAAGTTGGGAGTCGCTAGTTGATATATGGATGCATTTAAAGCACAAAATCCGAATGAGACACTTAGGGAATGGGGTAGACAGAGACCAGGAGTCTGGAGACCAGGCTTAGTGACGCCAGTGCTTACAGGTAACAAAGGGAAGGAAGAATGAGACAAGGTGACCTGGAAGGAGGGGCCAGGAAGAGGAGAAAAAGGAGAGTGTGGCTACCAGGAAGCCATGCAAAAGAAACATTTCAAAGAAGAGGAGATGACCAGCTGTGTCCATGCTGCTGAGAGGTCACATAAGATGAGGACAGAGAATTGACAAGAAAGTTAGCAAAAAGGAAATGTTGGTGACTTTGCCAGACAGTGTCAGTGGTGTAGTGGGGGTAAAAAAAAATCTGAGGAGAGAATGGATGGTAAGGACTGGAAACAAAATACAGAGCAATCTTTCTAGGGCATTTGCAATAAAGAGGAACAGGAAAACAGAATGGTGTTTGTTGGGGGGGGGGGTTGGATGTGGCATCTAAGAAGGGCTATTATTGAAGAAGGGATACCTTATAGCAGCGGTTCTCAACCTTCCTAATGCCGTGACCCCTTAATACAGTTCCTCATGTTGTGGTGACCCCCAACCATAAAATTATTTTCGTTGCTACTCTATAACTGTAATTTTGCTACTGTTATGAATCGTAATGTAAATATCTTTTTGTTTTCCGATGGTCTTAGGCGACCCCTGTGAAAGGGTTGTTTGACCCCCAAAAGGGTCACGACCCACAGGTTGAGAACCACTGCCTTATAGTATGATTGTATGCAGAAAATAACGATAGAAATGAGGAAGAACATGACGATTGGTAAATAAGGGAGCGGGGTGGTTGAGAGCGTGAATAGGCCAGGATAGGAGCTTGGGCTTTTTGTCCATTTAATGGAGGCTGCAGAGCAAAGGATGGAGATGCACAGTTCATAGATTTGGCAGTAGAAGAATGCAGTAGTACTTACTGTTTCTATTAGTGAAATAAGAGGCAAACTGAGAGTTAGGATGGAGGAGTTGGTGCCAGAAGTTCAAGGAGAGAGTAGGGGATAGGGGGCTGTCTTGGAGCGGGTGCATGAACTGATTAGCAAAGTGTAGTGGGATTGCTGGGTAGAGCTGAGGTCCACATGACACTCATGGTCATAAATTTAAAGTCAGCCTGGCTGTATTGTTTTCTTTACATTCTGTTGCTCATCTGCAGGTAAGGATGTTAAAAAAAAATTACATTTAAGCATAGTTAGAATTTTGATAAGCAAGGACAGTGGAAGAGAAGAGGGGTTACATGGAGGCTGAGGGTGTGCACAAGAGAGTGGTTTTAGTTATAAACCTTAGAATCTAAAATAAATAAGGAGGGAAGTGAAACAAGGCAGAGGATGGGCACAGAAAAGGGGGCAGGAGCCCCCAAATGGTTTGAAGACTTGTTGAAGCCAGAATACTAGAGTGAGATGGGAAAATAGAAGGTTCAAAGGAATGGGGTGCTTCAAACAGAAAAATTGAGATGTGATGAAGTTGCTGGCCATGACAAGGTCTAGGGTATGACCATGAAAGTGGTGACATAAGTGGGGTAGGGAAAAAAGAGCATTAGAAGTGAGTGGGTCAAAAACTGAGAGGCCAACATGTTAGATGGATTGTCTATGTCGATACTGAAGTCATCAAGAATAATGACAGGGAGTGATGGAGGCGAAGACGGTAAGCCAGGCATAACAATTCAGTGAATCAGCAGATGTGCTGTGCAGGGTGATCAGTGACTGCCATGAGGACGGATATTGGGTAGTACAGCTGATGGCCTGCGTCTCAAAGGAGGCTTTGGAGGAGAAAATAAAAGTAGTCTGGGAGCAGCCATGAGGGGCGATAAAGAAACCCATCAACCTTCTGGCTCTATGGTATATGGGTTGTGGAAGGAAAATAAAGGTCACCACATAAGGGAACTGCAGAGGAAGCAGTGACCTTGGGGGAATACTGACACAAAACGGCGAAGGAAACATTCAAAGGGGAGGTTCAGGTGATAGGGGACTTGTGTCATCACAGACCACAAGTTCCTGAGAATGTGGTATAAGGATTTGGGGGTTTAGGGAAGAACAGAAGATTGGGTCTGATTAGGAATGTACAGCCATGGGGGACAGACATCTGGGAATGCATGGATAGTTTGGTGTCTTGGACATAAGAGTAAACTGAGATTGAGAAGGATGTAAAACATCACGGTAGTGATCCTTATGGCCTGTTAAGGGGATGTTCTGAATTGCACCTCATCCTTGGGAGATCCCTAAGGCAGGTGGTGGTGGTGGTAGTAAGTAGTGGTGAGACAGGAGACCAGGGAACCCTGTGGGCCTGCGTTACACCTTTCTGTGGGTGACGTTACAGCTGGATAGGGATCAGTTAAGGAAGAACAGTGGAAGTTTGAGGCAGGCAGGTATAAAAAGGAAATTGGAAGCTGCGGCCATTGTACATTCGACAAGGGCAGAGGAGATGAGAGCACCAAGATGGCAAGAGAATGGATTTGGCTTTAGTGGGTGGGAGACTTTGGCCCCAGAATTCGTTGGGAAGGTTAAATGAGATAGCTGCCACCCATGAGATAACTGTAGCCCCTGGTGCTAAGTAGGTGAACAGGGTTAGTTCTCTCCCTCTCTACCACCTTCCGTTACTTCCAACTTCTCCCTCCAAATGCACACAGATGGACCCCATGGGACTAATGGGAGTAAGGGTGTGGGTCAGCATAGATGCATCTCCAGCTGCTAAAACAACTTGAAACACAGGCACTGTGCAAATAGCTAGAGGCAGAAGTGGGTACTGCATTTGAAGAAAAGGAATCTGTAAGGTGCAGTTGGTAAAAATGTGACCCAGACATTTCCAGACAGCTGCAAAAGCCGATGATGTTGAGCGCAACTATCGGGAGAATCGGATGGCAAAACAGTTGGTATATTTAGGGGCATTATTGTGAGTGCAGGAAATTTAGCCAGAACAAATGTGATCAATACCCTGATCTTGAGTCTTCATTGGCAACCAACAGTAGAAATAGCTGTCAGAATTGTATTTGAGTTCATTTTGATTGCTTTAACTATGAAGGTATAGATGGTTACATCAATTAAATGAGAAAAATAGTCAGTGGCTGAAACCTTACTACTGGTAATAATATTAGATATTATTTTTAGATAGATTTTAAAAAGCTATACAAAATAAAAAATAAGCCCCGTGTGGAGTTCTTTATCACTTTATCTTTTCATCTCGAATTCACTCCAGTGGTTTTTGAATTCAGGGTTTTAAATTTTGGGAAAATTTGAAGTCATCAGGAAAAGAAACTTGCCTTCACATATTTGTTTGATTTCACTGTTTTCTGGGGGAAAACACAGGACCCAGCACATAACGCTTGGTAAATATTATTATTACTGTTATCACTACAATAGCTTGGCACCCTTTTCTTACATAAATTTATCTTATTAACCTAGGAAAATGAAATGCATTATGTATTTCTTGGTTTTCCTGAAAAAAATAATCACATTTGGGATATTTAAAACCATGGTTTTGTCACATAATAATTGGTTCCACGTTTGCTAACTAAATTTACCTTTAAATGTTTTAAACTTTATGGTGACTAGAGCTGCCAAGTTTAGTTTAAGTTCAGTTTTTTTATTCCTTTGTGAGAAGCAGGGAAACTCAAGAACAAAACAAGCCATCAACGTTAGGGTGGAACAAAGAGAGTTCTTATGTCAAGCAGATTCCGAAAGCATCCATTTTCCCAAAAGGAATAAGAAAGAACAGGAGGAAAAGGGATCCCCTTATGCACGTTAATGGGAGATCTTACACTGATTTGAGGAGGGGCCAGATTCAAACTTGGTGGCAACTCCCAAACCTTTCCACTTGCCCCTTGCTTCTGTCTTGGAGCCTCTTGAGCTGGCAGCAACTTGTGTCTAATCTCTCCAAGCACAAAAGAGAGCGCCTGTGAGTGGCCACTCAGCTGGCGGTCCTTTGAGGAGCAAGAAGAACAATAGGCTCTCTGCCACCCTCCAGGCCTGAAGGGGACAGGAAGTTGACAGCGGTGAAGGCACCGAAGCCCATTTCCTTCAGCTGAGAGCTGAAGTGGCCTCCTGGAGGCAAAGACTGGATTTCATTCTTGTCTGTAAGTTTTATTCTGTTTGTCCTCAGCATTTAGGGTCGTTAATGAGTTTTTTGCCCTTACTGCCTTTCTGCCTCCACCATCCCCTCACTCCATAGCCCCCTGCAGGCTGTCCTCTGTCCCCACCACAAGTCAACAAACTCAACAGCCTCTCCTCTCTCTTTACCCCATGCAGCTTATCCTCAGCACAAGCGGAGATGAAGCTGATGACCCGCCCTGGCCCCCTGCGCTCTCCTACTCGCTCTGGGGACGGCCCTCCCGGTTCTGCTGCCTTTTGTGTTAGCTTGTCTCTTCTTTCTCCTTCTTCTCTCAAAGTGTGAGCTCTCCCCCCAGAGACATGTCCTTGGCCCCTTCTGCTTCTAGATCTGGTTTCATCCTGGACGTCCTACCCCGTTCATTTCTGTGTGCATCATCCACTTTCAAATCCTCATCTCCAGACTTAATATATTATAGTTGAGACTTCACCTTCTAAACGTTTCACCTGTATGAGTGTCAGGACCTTAAACTCAGTAGATGCAGGTTAGCAACCTGTCCTTCACCTGCCCCTCTTCTTGTGTACCTTCTTTCTCATAAAGATAGCGTCGTTTTTTCTTTCTTTCTTTCTTTTATTTTGGTCACTCAGGATAAAAACCTCCTATGACCTGACCTCCTGTGCTCCCTCATCCTTTCCCTAATTTGTTGCCAAGTCCCACTGTTTCTGGTTTAAGCAACTCTCTCAACCGTTCTCTCCTTTTCCATTCCCTTTGCTATTCACTCTTAGTTCAGGGCCCTTGTTACCCCTGAAAAATCCAAATACCTTCTGATTACTTCCCAGACCCCCACATACACCTTCTTTATTGCTCCTCGTCAACTTATCCTGTACCCCACTATCAAATGTATATCCCTAAAATAAGCCCATGATTAGGACAGCAGTAGGCACCACATGCATATATTTAATCCCTGTCTCCCCTAAAAATGTGTAGTAAATAAATGTGGAGGGGAGGATGGATAGATGGATACAAGGAAGGGAGGAAGGGAGAAAGGAGGAATGGGAGGAAAACGGAAGAAAGGAACTACAAGGCAGCAAGCATAGATTTATTTCTAGGTTTGACAATGTAACCTCTGGGAAAATCACTGACCTCCCCTATGCCTCAGTTTTCCTCTTGGAAATTGTGAAAACCTTGCATGCCCCCCACTCCCTGCTTGTTGCATAGAATATACCCTTCACTGATGACCTCAAGGGCTCCACAAGCCCTTCATGGAAAGAGATCGCTATACACTTATTAATACCATTGCCTCATCACCTTTGTGTGTGGTTTTGACTAATCCCAGGTCAAAATAAGTGTTTGCCAGTCAAATGACCTACTTCCATCCTGTAGTTGTATTCTTAAACATCAGCAAAGGATTTAGTTTCTCCTCTTAACCAGGTAAAATTTGTGAGAGAACTTCAAAGAAGGTGTGTTTGGTAAATGAAGCTGAAAGAGGCAAAAAGACAATTAGGAAGTTTTTCTCCGGATGGTAGTTGAACCAGAGCCTGTGTTGCTGGGAAGATACACAGTGTTTGGTGGCTCCAGATGCTCCACAGCATTCGCAGCCGATAAGAATGCGCCAGCCAAGTTCCCTGGTGCATCCTCACGGGACGGAAGGCCAGGTTAGGGCCCACACTGTTATTTATCTAAGTGATTTAATCACTCATGAACAAGCTTGGGTTCTTTCCTATGCCTTGATGGTAGATAAAGAGTTGGTTATGTAATGTTCTGCTTACTGCATACAATTCCCGTATATATTCCCTATCTCCGGAAAATGACTTCCTACTTATTTAATAGCTCCAATTTTCCCCCAATTCTGTTTTTATCATCTGACTTTATTATACCACCAACTTTTTTCAGGATACTGGAAATCTCTCCCAGCCAGCCCCTCTTTGGGAAGGAACTTTGTGAGAATCAATATGTATTTTTGACTGCCCAGGCTCTATCAAACGCACCTTGTCCTAAACCACTTACCATAAGACACAGAGTTGCATGTGGGAAAGGGAATTTCAGAAGATTTCATTGCTACTTCTTTTTTTCTGCTGCTATTTGATACAGTAATTTTAACCACTGATTCACCAATTCCACTCCCATGCAACCCTGGTTTCTCTCTTCCAGATCAAGGATACCACCCCTGAGATTTAATCCTGGCAGCCTTTTCCCAACTCCCAGGTACAAGTTATTGAATAGAAATATCATGCTTTAAAATCCCCCCCCATTGTTCTTACATTTTGACCCCTTCTCTGCACTCAACTCAAGTTTCAGATCAGTGTAAATGTGGCAGAACTTGCATATTTATTATTCTAATATACTATATCAGCGCTCCAAGTTCATCTGCAGAGAGTGCCAAGACTGCTCAGTAATTCTCAGCACTGAAATAGTTGGAGAGTTACTCCTCTTAACCACATCTCATGGGTGGATTGTGATGCTCATAGACCAAAGTTGCAGATGCACCCTCCGTACAGACCAGGTAGTGTATGGTTTTATTCTGTGGCAGCAGAAGAACAAAGGACTCTGGGAAAAAGGCCAGGGATAGCCCAAATCAAAGCACTGCTCTTTTCACACTGGGGGATGCTGAACACATTTTTTCTAGTCATCTCTCTTGCACACTTTCTGTTCTTACAAAACCCTTTCTATAAATGCTGCCCATGGCTTTCCCATCAAGGATAAATGAGATAGTCTATGATCAGCCAGAAAAAGAGAAGTATAAAGACTCATCAGAATAAGACCAAAGTGGGGGAAAAGAAGGAAGCACAAATGAATATGGTTTCAATGGCACTCTTCCTACCAGAAGAGACGAAACTAGACAATGGGGAAAAGCATGGTGTCTTAAGCCTACCGTCTTGGTATCTGTCTTCTCCCTCCTTGTCACCAAATCCCAACCATAAATCTTTAATAATGACCCATCTTCCCAGACATCCTCAAGCCCTCACCACTCCTTTATTCTGTGACCATATTCCCAACATGTATCCACGCCCACCCATGAGCCTGCAAGCTCTTCTCCGCTCAAGCCTGCCTTCAAAATCCAGGCCATCTGTGTCTTAAAGAAAGTCCTTAGAAGGGCCGGCCAAGTGACTCAGTTGGTTAAGTACTCACTCAAGAAAGTCCTTAGATAACAACAAAGGCAGTTCCCGACTACAAGACACTGACACTTGTCTCATGTGATAGTCAGTGGAATAAAAAGACTGCCTCCCAACACACGCTTGCATTACTTGCCTCCGCTTTGCATTATCTACTAATAATATGCTTTCCCTTCACCACACCTGCAGTCAGTCCCCTTTTTCATATCTTCATTAACAAGAGCCTGAATGGCATCACTGCAATAACTACATCATTTCATCTGCCCAGATTCAGTGTGAAGTCCAGTTCCTCCATGGCTTCCACTTTCCTTTCTTCCCTCCCTTCCTGGTGGCTAGCTGCCAACTGGGCCACTTGGGCTGTTTCCTTGCCCATCGGTAGATGGCTCAAGACCCTCTGCTCTCTCTTCCCGCTCCCTGCCCTACACATGAGCTTGTGCGCTTAGAGCGACTGCTTAGGGCGACCCTACTTGATCCCTGTTACATTCCTCTGGGCTTGTCAAAGGTTTGCATTGTGTCCCTGAGTAGCTGGGGCACGCCACGAAGAGTGAGCCCAGCCCAGCCCTCATCATGACAACCTCAGCCCCAGTGAAAGATGAATAATAACAACTGCCCTAGCCAGTCCCAGAAGAGCCTACTGAGGACGTTTGTTTTGGAATAATGAATATGGAAATTTGGAATCCATAATAAACTGTGAGCAGTCTTTCAACTCACTCGTGCCGAAAATGCACACTCGCCTTTCCCATAACTTGTCACTTGTGTTTTTTATTGTTCGATATGTAAACAAGGCCGGGAAAGCCTTTGTTCCTTGGTGCCTACTTAGATTTGCCCATTAATCCCAGACGCCCCCCACCCACCCCCAGCTTCCCTTTCCCACCAATGCATGCAGGATTACACAAAGCAAAAGTCATTAATTTTTATCTCTGACTATCTGTAGGGTTTTTAATGTGGCCTGGCTTGCTTATGCACCACCAATTACATGTCATAAGTGCTTGTAGATGCTGGAGCAGTATCATGGGCTGATGAATCACTGCCTCGTCTCCTGATTAGTATGCAAGGGGCTGTGTTCGTCTTTGAGCAGCTGGCATGCCAATGAGGATCTGGCTCCGCCGGTCAAGGCATCTGGACATGAATTCAATATGGATTGCTTTAATTAAATGGCTAAGCGCACAAGACGCTAAGAAACAACTCCATCATTGAGTGAATCTCGAAAATATAGTCGACACAAGCAGGAGGGTGGGAAGGGCAGGAAGCGATTTCATCAACACCGCCCACTCTACCTAAAATCCTTGGAATCCCCCGGCGTGAAGCACAACCACTTGCTAAAAGTGTGATGGATTGTGGAATCCACGGTGAAACACCAGAGGTGAATCTAGTTCACCACGCTTCAATCTAGAAATCAAAACAGCAGAGCAAAACCTACTCTTCTGCCCTTTGAAGAGGTTCTGTTTTAACTACACACTTGCTTGCAAACTACTGATGCGGTGGATTTCAAGAAGGAAAGATGCAAATGAGAGGGGGGGTTAGCAAAGTCTGAATGTACCTGTTACCAAGAATCCTGGAGGAAAAGAACAAGCGAAGGGAGCTTTGCAGATATCAGGAGGCCGGAGTGGTCTGTCAGGGTCCTGATTGGCCGACGAGGAGGAGGAGGAGGAGGGGAAAGCAGCATGGCTCACACTGTCCACTAGGAAGGGCTTTGCATAGATCAGAACGAGGAAATCTCTGCCCACTCACGTTTGCCTTCAGCCTCCCCTTTATTAGCCTATTCCAGTAAGGTAACAAATGGAATATTTTCGTAAGGAATGGCTGTCACAGCAGTAATCCCAGTTTTATCCTTCTGAGCACTTACCTTTAATGCTGTTGCAAGTTTTCTTTTACTTCCACTCTCATTGTATTGGGTTTGCTTGTATATTTCATTGTGGGGCAGGGTAGAATAATGGCTGCCGCAGGACTCTTCCCCCAGCTTCATTCGTTTCTAGCTCTGTGGTCTTAGGCAAGTTATGGGGCTTCTCTGCATCTCCTTTTCCCCATTTCTGAAGTGGGCACAGGGGTAATACCTAGCTCGCCAATGTTTTGTGAAGATTCAGTTAATCCATACCACATACTGTAGACTCTCAAAAATGATGTTTTGTGTAACTTGGTCTTGTCAAGTATTGTGTTTTTCTGACCAAATACAGGGAATACCTGTTTCCTATAACTGCAGTTTATTTAGCTACATATTTACCTTACCTACAGTAAGGATTTAAAAAAGATCTTTAAAGTAGATTATAATGCGACCGCCACCTCTCCTGTTTCTATTCCTTCTCTGCTCCCTTCAAAGATCTGGTACCTTCAATTGATAATAGAATGCACTACAGATGGACCTGGGGCTCTATTTTCTTTTTAAATAATTTATTAAGACACCATTGTTAAAAAGACCCTTAGGCACTCTGCCTTTAAAAACGAAAAAGGATATTAAAATAGTAAAACAGGCTTAGCATTCTGTCTAGCGTTCCTCTCTTATTCTAAGCTGAAAGGTGGATGACCAGGAAAATAAGTTAAATGCTAGTGTCCGTGCTCACTCTGTCCTCGCCTGATGCATCCTCCTTGCCAGCAAGATCATCAGGGCCCTGAGAGTCCCCCAGGGGCAAATGGCAGGAGGAAAACTGTCCATGGTGCACAAAATTCAGTTAAACCACACGTGGGCAGTATGTGAGATTGCAGCCGTGATCAGTCACAGGGATTCCATTTCAGAGCAATTCAACATCGGACACACCAGCCTGCCAGATCTAAGCTTGGCATAAATACAGTATTCTTAAGTAGTACATCAAGACACTTGCTGAATCTTGTTATTGCCTTTGGGTTTTCAAAAAGAGGAAGTCAGTCTAGGTTTTCCTTGGAGCATCATTTATTTACCTGCCAGGTGCCACCTTCAGAAGGAAGCATTTTAGTAAAGATGGCTTTCATAGGAGAAGGGACCTGTGGTTTTATCCAAGCATGGTTCATCAATATATTCAAAATGGTAGGCCCAGTTCTCCTTCTGGGGAAGTTGGGGAGTAGATAGATAATTGTCTGGTTGAGCACTGACTCTTTGAGGGGTGGGAATGAGGTTAGGGCATTAGTCACCATACCTGGTCTCATGGAGTAATTGAGATATTGGGCAGCCGTCATTGCAGCGGTGGGTAGGACATAGCCATAGAAAACCATCTATTTGGGTCTCACATGCCATGGATTATTTCTTTCTGTTCCAAGTGGGTAAGAGTGTAGTGTAGGGCACACACAGAATTCAAGAACAAGTATGTCAAAAGCTTATCAAAAACTACTACTCCAACAAATGAAAACCAAAAATTGTTTGACCCATGACCATTTGTTGAGGCTTCTTTCTAACAAAATATTCTGTTTTGTGTTATTTAGACAAAGCCTTTGAAAGAGCCTTTGGGATATATAGTCTTCTCAGGAGTGGGTCTTCTTCTTTCCCTGTGAACGTTTAAGCCACGTTGGAGTTCTTTAGAGCCACACATATATGTTGAAAACTATTTAAGATGTCAATATATGGAGTTTCGTGAGTTTGACAAAGGAATAGAGAGCATTGTCTCCAAGGTGAGTTAGTGTTAGGTGTTTTAACGGGTTAATTAATAGGTGAAACACCCAAATGAACACTAACTTCTTCAGTTTTTTAACAACTTTGAATTATAATTCATATACCATCAAATTAGCCCATTAAAAGTATATAATCGAGAATGTTTATATGTTCACAGGGTTGTGCAATCGTGACCACAGTCGAGGTTGAGAATATTTCCATCACCTCGAAATGAAACCCCATACGTGTTGATAGTCACTCCCCACTCTGCCCTCTCCTACTACCCTTTACTATCGCTAATCTACTTTCTGTCTCTACAGATTTATCTATTCTAGACATTTCATATGAATGGACAATATGAGATCTATTTTTACTGGTTTCTTTTACTGAGCTTAACATTTGCTAGGTGTATCCACATTTAACATGTATCAGTACTTCATTCCTTTATAGCTTCAGTTTTAAAACTCACGTGCACACACTGCCTATTGCACAGAGGGCTGGAATGCTCCCTCAAAATGGATTTGTTAACTTGCTGACTGTTGGACATGAGCCCACCATGACTGGACTGTAGATTTTCAGTTTTTTTCTGGTCTGCCATTTAGATTCCTTTTAGATTCCCAAATTCTTGAATGACCCTCGCATATGATAGGAGATGTTCTTCTTTATCATGTATTTGTGTTAGGAAATATAAGGTGTCATTGAAGAAAAAGTGTTTTATAACAAGTGGTTACATTGACTAGTTGCAGTATTCTGGATTTGGTGAACTTTTTTTCGTGGACAATTGCTGGCAGAAAAAATGACCGTATGTTGTATAAATGTAACGAGACTTGAAGGAGCTGGGTGGGAACAAGGCAGAGCTCTGAGCCAGGAGTGAGGTGATCTGGACCTCACTGCTGCTTCTAGCCCTGCAGACCTTGAGACCACAGGCATGTCGATTAGCCTCTCAGCTTCTCTCTCCTCATCTTTAAAATGGCCAAGCTTCTCCCAGGCTTCTAACCTCCACTGGCACCCCCACTGCTGGAGAACCAAATGCCAACTTCTTAGCATAATCACACAAGGTTCTCACAGTGTGGTCTCTGCTCACCCCTTCAACACCATCTCTCATGTGCATTTGTAGTATCAGATGAGATTCCCTAATTGCGTCATGCATGCACCTCGGTGTGTGCTGCTCCCTTCACCTAGCATGCCTTCCTGCCTTTCTTCTCCAGAAAAATCCCTGCTCCTCCTCCTAGGCCCTACTCACACGTCCCACTGGCCTATGAAAGGCTCTCTAAATTCCCCAGGCAGTTGTCAGACTCACCCTCAGATCCTGGGACACTTAGTTCATACTTCAGTTAGAGTCAGTATCTTATTGTGCCGTAATTATTTGTTTTCACGTCGGCCTCAGCACGTCCCACACCAAATCTTAGGCAATCTTAATAGACGGCCCCACTAAGCACCCAAATCCTGTCACCATGTCAGGGCCATAGTAGATCCCCATAAACATTCGTTAAGTTTTATTTACAAATTAATTATTAATTTATTTACAAATTAATTAATTTGAGAGACTGTACCTCAAATTAACCATCCACTTCTTTCTGTCCTCATGTCACCATCCTAGACTGGACAACCATATTGCCACTTGCATAGACTACTCCAAATCCCTTCTTTCCTTCTCCCTTCCTATAACCCACGGTCCACCCAGAAGTCAGAGAGATTGCGAAGGAGTCCAATGAGAACTAATACACATGAAAGAGATTTGCAAATTCTGAAAGAACTATACACATAGAAGAATTTTAATTGTTTAATTTTATGCCTGTCTGATTTTGATTTTTAGAATAAAAGTGATCAAGAGAAAGGGTAAGTGCTGCATCCCTTGAGATAATTAGAAGCACTCTGGGCTGTCACAGAACTGGGGCTGAGAACTAAAACATGCGTGATTGTTTCCTCGGGCCTGTGCTACATGCCCAGAGCTTGGAAACTCTAACTTCACCCATCTGGTCTTCATGGGTTTCTGCTCCAGAAATTCTATAACCTGCCAGAGGCCCTGAAATGAGAGTTCAGGTGAAGCCTCCCACATTGTGCACCTCTCACCAATGGCCTTTCCTCCTACTGCGTGTAAATTCGAGAGGAGCAGCTGATGTCACGCCCATCCTAAAGTCAGGAGGACAGTTCCCTCCTACCCACTTTTCTCATTGCGTTCTCTCCTCTCTTTCTCTAGTACGCTATGGGAAAGCTCCTAGGCCTTCTTGATTTATTCAGTTTCCTTTGGGGAAACTACCATAAAACTTATGCCATCCATGATCTTCCCACAAAACTGACCTTATTCTTTCTCCTGCTAAAATTGTTGGCATCGTCTCATGATAAACACTGTAAATAGGAGTATGAAATTGCCAATACATGGTGACTCTAACATTTATAGCTACCCAAAGAAGAAGCCGCTGGAATCGAAATGCCCCAATCCATCTGCTTTTCCTCCATCCTAGAGTAAGACACCATCATAGTTCATGCCTGGGTTACAGCAGACGCCTTCCTGTTTCTGTTCTTCCCTCACTGCAGCTCATTCTCCACACAAAATTCCAATGCTCTAAAAACAAAACAAACTGAATCAGAGCACAGCACTTCCTTGCTTAAAATTACGCAGGGTTTCCCCACAGCAAACAAAATTGAGTCCAGACTCCTGACCTAGCCTATGACCTCTGTGTAATCTGGCCTTGGCCTCCCCTTGTCTTTTACCTCCCTTCCCGGCCACAGGCAAACTCAGGACTTGGTACTATCTCTTCCTTCTGTGTGGAATGTTCTTCTTCCGGATTCCCTGACAGCTGTCTCCTGCTTGCCATTCAGTTCTCAAATTAAATGGCATCTCCTCAGAGAGACTATTTCTGCCACCCAACCTAAAATATCCCACTGTATTAGTCAGGCTGAGTAAGGTTGTGCTGTGGTAACCAACGACCCTAAGAGCTCAGTGGCTTCACAGAAAAAAAAAATTTGCTTCCTGTATTATTTTAATATGGCTACCATAACAAAATACCCCAGACTGGGTGGCTGAAACAACAGAAATTTATTTTCTCACAGTTCTAGAGGCTAGATGTCACAGGTCAAATTGTCAGCAAATTTGGTTTCTCCTGCAGCCCCTCTACTTGGCTTGCAGATGGCCATCTTCTCACTTAGTCTTTCCTCTGTGCGCCCATATGCCTGATGTCTTTTTATGTGTCCAAACCTCCTTTCCGTATAAGGAGACCAGTCACATTGGATTAGGGCCCACTCTAACAGCCTCACTTTAACTTAATCACCTCTTCAAAGGCCCTGTCTCCAAGTACAGTCACAGTCTGAGGAACAGAAGGAGGCTAGGGCTTCAACACATGAATTTTGACAACATAATGTGGCCTATACATCTCCCTGACCCAAAGTCTGCTGAGAGTCCAGGTAACAATCCAGGGCTGTTGTTCCCCATTCTTAGAAATCCATGTTCCTACCATTTCCACACAAGGCCCCTTCCAACATTGCCACACCAGTGTTAGAGAGTTCTACATTGTCTCATAATCTAGCCAAGAAGTGGTATGAGTCACATCCATTCTCGTTTCATTGGCTAAATCATATCATATGGTCACGCCTTACTTCAAGGTAGGTGAGAAGTACCACCTGTCAAGTTCCCAGCAGTAGAGGATAATGGATATTAGTAAAACGCAGTAATGCGTATACTCAAAAGATCAATCCTGTAAGTCTACAGCAGGAAACAGACCACTGTCTATTTATCTATGAGGATTAAAAACTGGGTCCTGAGCCTCTTAACCCCCAAGAATGCTTTGGAGGGAAAAGATAAAGAATCCAGCAATATCAACCCCTGATCCCTCAGTGAATTTCAGAATCTCTCTGACTCCATTGCTATTGTATTAATTGCCTCCTGTTCACCAGCTCCACTAGGTCCAGTCCGGAGACACGCAGCTCCCTGCCCACCCCAAATACTCTCGTCAGCCACTCCAGTCCCTTCTCACTCATGTTATAGATGTTCTATCCTTTGCACTTTCTCCTGGTTCAGCATCAACCTGAATCGCTTCTACCACCTAACTTGGCCCCAAGCCACAGATCCCTGCTGAAGGAAGCCATGAAGGCAAGTGGACATGGCCTCCCTCTGAGGGGTACTGAGCCACTTCAAGGAGACTTTGTAGCCCCTGAACAGAGCCTGTATTCACTTGCCCCATCCTCCTGACCCCAGGCCAGCCCATCATTGCTCTCTGCTGATGTCCTTCATGACACGAGGGAGACCATCAGGAGCACTGCTCAGCTTATCCCCCCTCTCTCCTCCTCCTGATTTCCTAGTTCACTAGCTCCTCAGTCCCTTATATGCTACTTCCTCTTTCACCTTAAGACGTAATAATCTCCCGACCCTGACAAAGTCTACACTCAACTTTGCCATTTACCCAAGTTACCAGCCTGGGTCCTCCATTATTTTATTTTATTTATTATTCATTCATTCATTCATTCATTCATTCATTCGGTTATTTTTGTCAAATTTCCCCAGCAAGCAGTCCCTATTCACTAAAGAGAATAAATAGCTCTTTATTCTCCTTTTACTCCTCTACCTTTCCTGCTCTTATTCTGCTGAATGATAGACTGGGCCTTCTTCACTTCTCCCGCTCTCTCACTTCTTACAAATCCACTTCCTCCTTGGCTTTGGGAATCCCACATTCTGCTGACGTGCCTCCCGCCTCTCTGACCATTCTTCCTGCCGGACTGCTCCGGAATGAAACTGGCCACTCCACCCAGATGGTTCTTCTTTTGTCTCTCAAACAACAATGATTTTTTTTCCTCTGTATCTTTGCCCTTGCTGTCCCCCCCCCCACCAAGAATGTCTTCCCCACTCCTCTTAGGCTGTCCAGATCCCACCAGGTCCTATGAAGGGCCATCCTTTCTGTTCATCCTGCCATAGTTACTCCCAGCCACCGTGATCACTGTCCTTCTCAACCTACAACATCCAGACCAGGGATCGGCAAAGTCTTTTGTTAAAGAACCAGATGGTAAATACAGTCTTTCTCCCAACAACTCATCTCTGCCATTGTAGGGAGAAAGCATCCACAGAGAAGATGTAAATAAAAGGTCATGGATGTGTTCCAGTAAAACTTTATTTACAAACACAGGTGGTAGTCCTGTTTGGGCCCATGGGTTATAATTTACCAACCCTTGATCTAGGCCATTTCTAGCCTTAGTCTTTTAAGTAGCTTGTTACTTTTCACAAATGAACATCTTATTGTCCAACTAAATTATTAACTAGTTGGAGGTAGAAATCTTTTCATACTTCTTAGTGCTTTGGAATGTACCAGTGAGATTCTACAAGCCTGCATAGGTGTTGAGTAGAGAAAGAATAAGTGTGGAGACTTATAATGGCCTATACAGCTGGGTGCCACATAGTGGGAGCACCCAACAGAGCTCCAAGAACACATTAGAAGTTCAGTATTCTACGTTGTAGTTCTTCCTAAAAACACTCCCCAAATCTAGGAGATGATTGGAAACCCAAGAGCAACTCTTCCTACATGACACGAAGCCACACACACCCCTTTCCTGGGCTTGCTGTGCCGTGGCAGAGGGGCATCCCTTTCCAAATTTCCTACTCAAATTTCAATATCCCAGCATCTTCCTATCACCATGCTTCCTGATGGGACCGGACGCCGAGACATGCTGCCTTACTTTATTATTCTGTTGGGGCACATTTAAATGGAAACATTTCTTTAGACCTAGCTGGCTCACCATTAAAAGTGTGAAAAGTATATCATAAGCTGAAAAAACAAAAACAGTCATGAGGATTCACATGTCTTCTCCCTTTTCCGTGCTTTCTGACTGATTTCGCCTGTGTCTGGGCTCCCTCTATCCCCCTATTTCTTTATCATGCAGACCAGGCTGGCCACCGGCAGGTCACCAGCCTTCCTCCCTCTCTGAGCTGTGTGTGTGTAGGCACCACCAGTGCTGCCTGCTTACTGAACAAAGTCAGGTCTGCCTGAGCCGAGCGGAGAGAAGCAAATGAACTGCGAGGGCTGAGCTTTGATGCCTTTTGGTTGGGAAATCACGAGTTTTATTCCCGGCCTCTACCTCCAGGAATTTTATGTGCTTAACGATTTCGTACACTTTGTAGTTATTTTGGTCCTCGGGAGGGAACATGAGTACAGCTGTCATGGAAAGGTGATAGACACCAGAAGCCTTCCCTCTCTTTTTCTCTGCTTACAGTTTACCATGTTTAGGAGACGCTCGCCCACCATTCGGGGGACAGGGATAAAGCCGGTGTTTTGTCAGCAGTCAAATGCAAAGCAAAAGGAAAGGCATCTAGCAGAGGGAAGGCAAGTTGGGCTGCCTCTCAGGGGGCCTCTAGGGAAGAAGTGCCTGGAACAAAGATGGCCAAGCCGGGTCCTGCACTGGAACCTTCTGAAACAGGTTAGAAAGGCTTGGCCTATTGTTCAAGAGCTTCTCATCTGAAAAAGATGCATTTCTCTATTGCTAAAATAGAATGGAAATAGCACTACTTTATCACACAGACTTGCTAGGTCAACAGGAAATAACAATAATTAATAAAATGCGAATGCCCTAGATTGAGCATATCCCTTTACAACTACGGCCTCATTTAATTCTCCCAACAGTCCAAGAAGGTCAGGTACACTATGCCCCCACTTTTCAGATCAGAAAACTGAGGCTTAGAGAGGTCATCCAGCTGGCAGTGACAAAGCAAGTTTCTATTGCAAAGTCCAGGGCTCAGACCGGCTGTCCTGCCTCCCCACACTGGGTTTGTTTATAAAGATTTATAAGGAAGACAAAGCATGTTCTAGAGCCCTAGGAAATATTAGAGAGCAGTGTTCTTTGGCCTAAGACTCAGGAGAATCGTGGCGTTCAGAGTGGAGAGAAAGAAGTTGGTGAGTGGTGTTTGGCTTTGTTCTCTGTCCTAGTATTCAGCGCTGTCTGCTCGGTGTCAGAGCTCTGTGTCCCCTCTTCTCTGCCAAGACAAGTGCTCCTGGGGCCCAGGTCCCCTCTTCTGGCACCCATACATCTATAACATGGGCCTATAGTACGTACCCAGTCAGTGGCTGACATGTGGAACTGAACCCTCTGACTGTAGGGCAACTGTCATCAAAAAAATGTGACCACGCCAAGCTCATTTTCTATCTTGTCTTGCCCCCAAAGCTGGAAACCTTGTGGCTTATGAGGCCTCTGCTTGATGGTAATGAGATTTTTAAAGAAAGCACAGCCAGCTATGGAGAGGTAGGAAGGGGATCAGAGTAAGTGAGGGGCACAGGGATTTCGGGGCTCAGGCATCCACAGATGGTTTACGACCTAATCCAGAGCCCACAGTGGGATTATATAGCCCCAGAAGTCCTGGCTGCTTCTTAACGTATGCCCCAGCAGTGCCTGCCACACAGCAGAGAGATCTCAACCACAGGTGGGTAGGAAGGGTGGGTGGGATAATATCCGCAGAATTATCACTACCATCTCAACGTCAGCAGGGGGAAAGATTGTCACCACGCTAAAGCAAACAGGAAACCATATTTCCACAGGAAATGCTCCCCCACCAGCTCTGATGGGATATGATGTGGATCTGTGGCTGTCGGTGGACTTTTACATTCAATAAATAAATGCTGTGCAATTTGCCACCTTCGTCTGTTATTAGAGTATTTTATTAGAGTGGCAGTAGCTGGGCTATTCGTCATGGCAGCAGCTCATGGGTTTGGTTGAGCTTACTGGAGATGGTTTCTGGAGCCAAGATACAGCAAGCTCATTTGGAATGTGTTTTTTAAATAAGGGGTCATTCGCCTGATGGCCCAATTGAGGTGATAAATTCCATATCAGAGAAAACTCATTGTCCGTCTTCCGAGTCTCAGGGCCTCAATTTAGACACAGAGCTGAAGATGTTTCTTTTTGCGGTCATTGTATCCCTGCAGTTTTCCCCTCTTCCAGACCTCCAGCCTTATCCTCCTTTCCCTTTTCTCCCTCATTTGTACTGGTTGCTGGTCTCTGTCCAGCTCTCTCTGGAGATAAAGACTTGCTTTAGCATACGGCGTGCTCTCCTTAATGCAACCGAGTTCACTCTCATCATTTTAATAGTGGACCTAAGGTATGTTGCCATGTGAACAAGCCATCACGTCACCATAGCAACCAGCCAGATTGCAGCACACCAGTCTAAGGACTGGACCTTTTTTTTTCCCCCCCCCTCTCTCTCTCTCTCTTCCTCGCCTGGGCTCTTTCTTTTGTTAAATTTGTTCAAGTGCTCACAATAGGAAGATTCAGTCTGCTTTTTCAAGCGGGGTTTCGTTTAAACCTGTAAATTGTTGTATAAACAGAAAGGCCAGCGTGGCACTAGACTTACTTTCAAAGACGACTTGATAAGGACTTTGAATGCGGACCCCACCCCCACTCTCTGCCATGCCTTGCAGTTTGATCAAAAAAGGGACGCTCACACGTATTGGTGGCATTTGGACTTCACCAGCCCCCCGCCCCCGAGTTTCTTCTTAGCTTCCCCCAGCGGGGACTCCATGACTCTCCCGCATGGGCCTGGTGACCACAGCTAAGCCCTCAACTACGCGCGGCAGCCCTTTGCAGTTTCTGAGCTCGGCAGGACCCGAATTAGACCCAATTAAAGATGTGGATTCTCCTTCCCCGGTCCCTGTACTGGTTCCAATTCCAACCGCGTGGGGAGAGCAGAGATGTTGAAAGGACAAATGATAAAGGGACATGTGTCGTGTCCGCCTGCCCATATTCATCAGTGTTGCTTGGCCTTTGATGCCCCCAACCTTCTCATCTTTGTTCGCGGAAGCATAAAGAATAATAGTTCTTCCAGGGCCTCACATCTTTTCCCATTTTATCCCCTGCTCTCTCTTGTGCACGGTGCATCTATTACCTGCTCGGGTCCTCATGCATCCCCTGCCCATACCTCCACCCTCCGAAACTCCCCTCCCCTTCTGCTCCTCACCCCTTGCAATGCATTTACTGCTTATAGAGACAAATGCATGCGCAGACTGGGCTGTGTGTGGGCCCAACCGAAGGCTCAGCTGCAGGCGAAGTCTGGGTGGGGTGAACCGCCCTCCGCTGGCAAGGAGGACCAGTTCAGCTTTGTGCATAAAATTATAGCAAACAAGCTTCAAATAACGCAGGACACTTTCATAATTGATTTATGCAGGGGCGCTGAAAGTTCTATTACCTTTTGTTTAGCTCAGGGGGCCTGACTCTATGCAATCCATTGCTGAAACTAATTACAAGATATAATTAAACTGTGACACAAAGATATTATACCGTTAGTTTACTAATGACACCGCGAAGCCGTACCACCAGCACAGGACAGTGATTATGCTTCATTTATTATTTATCCTTTTGCTAAATGAGACGCTGACATTTTCAAAAATTACTTTGAGGTTTCTTAATTGTCGGCAGCAGGATGGACTAGAAGGAGATCTCCTTCCTCTTAGTTACTTATCCAAACCTCAGAAGCATTATTAGCTAAAAGAAAAAAGAATAAGGGAGGGGGGGGAATAAAAAGAAAGCAAAAACAGTCATCTAATAGTAATAAGTAAAACCTAATTGTATCTTTGGACATTGTTGCATTTTTACAAACAGTGCTCCACGGTGGACCGTCTGCTGACCCAGGATGTTTGGGCCTAGGGGAGAGAAAGCCTTGTTGTGAGATTAAAGGTGACTCTCATTCTGTAACTTGGAGAAGCGCAGGCAGCCCTGGGTTTGTTGTAGGAAGAGGCTGGGCGTGAATGGCTGGAAGGAAGCTGACCCCAAGCTTCTGGCCTTTTCCAGGAGGCCGTTTCAAGCAGGCAGAAAGCAGGTAGGGCTTTGATATTACATTATTGTTGGTTTGTTTAAAAAAAAAATTCCCCCATTATTAATTTCCCCAAACAAAACACCTCATTAGCAATACTGACATGGTAACTTTTGCATGTGAGAAAAGTCAAGTCTACTTATGGTAAGGACCAGGGCGAGTGTGGTTCCGGCGTGGCCTTTTCTCTCTCACCTTCCATGGAGGAGGAGATTTCCAGTAAGAGCTTGCATGCCCCAAATGGATGCTTTTGCTTCACTGAAAAGATTCCCTTCCTCCTTTTCTCCCATTATCAATATCACTGGCTTTGGGCAGAAAGGACCCTGGCGAAGGTAGGAAATGGGAATTTCCTCTATCAGCTTTCAGGACAGGAATTCTCGGGGCCTGTTTATTTACCATTCCTACATCTCCCTGCCCGAACATTGCTTTATTATGCTCGCATTCATCACATTCTCAGGACAATAAAAGATTAATTTACTGGCTGCTGTTTGATGAGTTTCTGATGCCGCGAGTGTGCGTGCGCATGGGCGTGTCTCCTTAAGGTTCATCTGGGTCAGGCGTCCTACCAGGTAGTGCTGGCCCCAAAAGGCTACTAACCTCCCCATAACCCCAGTGGTGATGCAATCACAGCAACCGCTGGTCGGCTTGAGACAGGGTTTAATTTCTTCTGAGTGTAATGACATCCGGCATCTATAATTATGCTATTTTCTCTCCTGTGCTGATTAAATACGATTTACCCAGAGAGCTAAATGATGAATATTTGAGTGGAGTGTGTTGAGCCAATAGCTGGTAAAATAGCCACAATAAATAAACCTGGAGGGGGGAAGCGCACTGGGCAGTGGCCATGCCTCTGCCAGGTAGCATGGGCAGGTGTGAGTGGAAAGGAAGCAAGATTAATGCTGAAGCCGGAACAATACCCGCCAGCTTCCGTTTAAAGGAAAAGCAACGCTGAAACCTGGAAATCTCACCTTGGGATCTTACTGAACCTCAGCAGTAGTTAAACAATCAGACCCCTCCCACATCTCCCCCCCACAATCAGTGTCCTGTGGGGTGTTGTTTCCAGGGTACCCCTCCCCCACCCCAAAGACTACACTTTATTCCCTTGCAAATAGCTGAGAAATGAAATTCGGCGTTACCTCTTCCCATCACCCTGGACCTGCTCATCTCAGAACTCCTGTGTTTATTAAAAAGAGGCCTGGCTAGTCTCAAGGCTCCTCTTCCTGTGCCAAAGATTCTCACAGAGTGAGCGAAACATCTGTGCTGTTCTGACGAAAAGGCCAAGAGCCCAGTACCAGCATTGGCCAGGAAATCTCTGTAAGCATTCCCGTACTCTTAGCCCAACAAGCAGACGAAGAACCTTTAGCAATGATAGTTTCTTTCCCCACCCAGATCATAATTTTTATGCAAGATTATGCCTTGGCTGTTTAACTGACCAGTGGGGAGGCATGAACATGGAAGCCTACGCGTGGCACTGTTTGAAAGCCCAGGCATAGAAGTCATACCCATTAAGCAGTGTATCAGCAAGAATTTAACAAAGTCACCAAAGTATTAGATCCACCAAGGGTGGGGAATCTCCAACATGTTTATGACAAGGTCCTTTCCTTCAAGGCACATAGAGTATTACGGTGGCAGAAAGGACCCATTTGAGAATACCTAATGGCATCCCCTGAGTATATTGGGTTGAATGGTAGAGACTACATAAGCCATCAGATAAAGAATCGTTGTGGGTTGGGGGAACCCAGTGCAAGCAATGACCCTCAAGGTAGGTGGGCAGTAAAAGGCATTGGGGCTGGGTCGCGGGGGTGGATATAGGAAGGTAGGAAGGGAGGGGCTGGGATTGCAAGAAAGAGGCAGCGTGTGCCTGTAGAAAAAGCCCAGTGTCCCGTGACCTTTCAGTGTTCTTGCTTAAGACCCTGCCTAGCTTTCTCCTTGTTCAGTTTGGCTTTCCTCGACGATGTTCACTGAGGTTCAGGGTTATATTGCGACGACAAATAGGTCCACCATGGAAAACTCCCCCGGGGGTGAGAAACCTGCTGTTCTCAGAACACCGAGGGTTTATTTTAGACTAGTAGCTCTTGAGTTTGTTTTCCTCTTGGCATCCACCTTCTATGTGATGAAACATCCCCAAAAAGAAGAGGCTTTCCTCTCGCCATGGACTGGCCCGTGCGGGCTGGCTGTTTGTGCCGTCACTGAGGCTGGGCCTCGGAGGAACGGCCTGGGCAGGGACAGTCTGGGCAAGGGCTGTGGATGGCGAAGAGGTTGTGTCTTGCATGTCTTTGACTTTCATGGATCGCATCCCCTCCTTTTGCGGCAACACCTTCCTCCTTGCAACTCCCAGCGGGGCTGCAAATGGATTTAAAAGCTTCTCTTATATATAACTGCAAACGGGAAGTGAGCGGGCAATGACATCCTCATAGGGAAATATTCTTTGAGCATAGTTGATGCATACAAAGAAAACACCATTTCCTTAGGCACTTTGCGTGTGTTAGTCATTTTGTTTTCCTTCCCTCTTTTGCTAACCTTGCTTTTTTCTTTCTTCTTTACTGCGAAAGGCTCATATAATAAAACCATTGTATTTTTGTTTGGGTCTGTTTCAATGCCTTTTTCTTTTTTTTTTTTTCAATACCTGGTCCCATGGCATGTTTGCGTGCTGCTTTTGTCTGTATTGTCTTTTTGTTTGGAAATGATGTGAAGGATGAGCCACCAAAAGAGAATACACTTCGGATGGCCCGAAGAGATACTGGTAGTAACAGAAATCTGGCAAAAGTGAAATTTAAACTGAGACTATCCAGAGGCTTTCTCCACTCAGTGAAGGGTTTAGTAAACCAAAAGGTAGAAACCTTATCACAGGAATTGCTGAAATCAGGGAAAACATGAAAAAATAACAGTACCCACGCTTTTGCTTTTGCACCAAGTAGGAGAAACTGACAAGAAAGTTCGCGTGGTTGAATTACTTTAAATATTCTGTATTCGAAACGCAAATTATCCTATGAGTGTGGAGGATGGGGGTGGCGGTACAGTTTCTTCTAACCTGTTGAAAAGTGAAAAGTGTTCAGTAAATTCTTTTTCACTTGGATTGAATGACAACAGGATAAAGAAAAGTATTGGGTGTTCTTGCCATTGACCTGTCAAATGAGAAATGTCCTAAAGTGCTAGGGTCTATCTGGAAAGAGTCAAAAGCCATTTAGTAGAGCGAAGAGCCCGCAGGTGTGATCCTGTCTCTCCAGCCAGCAACGCTTCCTGCTTTACAAGCTTAGCTCTCTTAGTCTTCTAAGTTCACATCACCTAGTCGGTAAAACATACAGCAGCCGAGAGAGCAGAAAGCTCCAGAGAGCTTCACATAAGAGCTCAGACTGTATGGTCAGATGGTCCGAGTTCCCATCCTGGCTCAGCCATTTCTTAGCTCTGTGGCTCTGAGCAAGTCGTTTGATGTCTCTAAGGCTCGGTTTTCTCATATTTACAATGTTGATAATAAGTGTACCTACCTGCATTCCTTAGGGTTCTCCAGAGGAACGGAACCAGTAGGATGTGTATATATTTATGATGTATGAGGAATTGGCTCACATGGTTATGGAGGCTAATAAGCCGTGTGGGCCAGCAGGCTTGGGGCCCAGGAGAGCTGAGAGTGCAGTTCCGGTCCAAAGGCCATCAGGTAGATACCTAGGAGAGCTGATGGTGCAGGTGGAGAATTCCCTCTGGCTTGGGGAAGCCAGTCCTTTGTTCGAGTCAGGCCTTCACCTGATTGGGCGAGGCCCACCCACATAGTGGAGGGAAATCTGCTTTACTCAGAGCCTGCTGATCTCAATGGTAAACTCATCCCAAATCACCCTCCAGGTTGACACATAACTTTAAGCAGCACACTGCTTCCTAGGGCTGTTGTGTTTACCTGACCCATTGTATGTGCTATATAAGTGTTTGTGCCATTAGTAGTATGACAATGATAACGATGACAATGAGAATTGTTAGTACCACTGATACTGGTATCATTATGGCGTCTGATATACCAGGTTTCAAAACCCGGCGCTACCACTTAGGAGCTGTGTGACCTGGAGCAGGTGTCTTCAGCCTTCCCAAGCCTTCCTTTCCTTATCTTTGAGGATAAAATTGAGGGTAAAAGGAGAAGGTGCCTCATTGGGCTGTTGCATTCCATGAGTTTATAGAGATGTAGCATTTAGCAATGTATTAGACCCATAGTAAGAAGCACACATAGTAAGAAGGGTTTGCGGCTGTAGTTATTCTTATGCAGTGAGGAATCGTATCATGATTAGCATTACTACAAAAGCAGACACGTTTCTGGCCTTGATCAAGATCCTCAACTTCCCCAAGGCTCATCTATAAAATGAGGATATAGGTGTAGCATTTGGAACCATGTGTGCATTATACAAGTGTTTATATTATACAAGTGTTTTCTACTGCGGTTACTACGACAACGAGCATTACTATTACAAGCATTACTGCAGAACCTGATGCACTGATTGGCCATTGGCTTAGGCAAGGTCCTCAATGTCCCCCAATGTGCATTTCCTCGTCTGGGAAATGGGGTTTATATATGATGGCACCTTCTCACGAAGGGGCTGTAAGGAACAAGTCAGACCAAGCATGTGAAGCACTTGGCACCGGCCTGGCCCACGGCCCACAGAAATCACTCAGCACGTGTTGGCTGCTAGGCACTCATTCATGCCGCCAGCACTAGGCACCAGGGTGCCTCAGAGCACCCCTGCTCTCTCATTGCTTCAGCCCTCCATCAGCTCCCCATCCACAACCCTGACACACTGTCACGACGTCAGTGACGAGGACCAGCTGATGTCCCAAGTGAGCCGCCCCATTTTTGGACAACTCTTAGATTTGGAAGAGTTTTCTTGTTTTGTTTGGAAATTATGTGAAAGAAGATAAGTTATCAGTTAATTTTAGCAATGAGTGCTCACTCTGCAGTGTGGACCTACGTTTGTCCTGTTTCCCTATGACAGCCTGCCAAATATTTAAAGACAGCACTGACTTCTCTCCTAAGCGTTTTTGTCATCAGACTAAACATCTCTAGCTCTTTCACCCTTTTGTCACGTAACACCATGCCCGGGCCCCTCACTCTATTGGTCTCTCTCCTCTGGACCTACTCCAGGTTCTCACTGGTCACCCTCACACATGTCACGGGGGCCGCCTTCAGCACTCCAGGTGGGCAGGCCATTCCACAGAGGACTCCCTGCCACATCCTGGTGTACTCTTCATTTATGAAGGCATCCTAGTGCACAGTGACTCTTAGCAACCCCATCTGGCCTCTTCTGTTTTATTCTGAGCCTCCGTTGCCTCACACCCTTTTTATACATTGACTGGTCATAAGCAAGACCATCTTCCCCCTGCCTTTGACAGCTGAAGCTTTGATCCTGTGTGTAAATGTCTCAGAGTCCAGTTATATTTCATCTTGTTAAGCTTGGTCTGTGTTTCCAACTACTGAGATGTCTTTGCAGAACAATTATTATGTTTTTATTAGAAAATGAATTCATGCTTATTTTAGGGTGTTTGGGAAATGCAGAAAGGTGCAAAGGAGAGAATAAATACCATGGATTTCTCACCATCTAGAAGTCACCACTGTTGGCATTTTGGTGACTTCTTCCCAGTCCTGTTTCTTGTATTGTTTGTACGTGTGGTGTGTGTATGTGTGTGCGCATTTGTTGTTATAAAATTGGGATTGCATTGTATATACAGTTGGATTCTTTTCCATTTAATATTACACTGTGAGCAGTATCTGACATCATTAAATTGTATTTGAAAACTTGACTGCAAAGTACATCCTACAGACAGGGATATTCCATAATTGATTTAACCATTCCTCTATTGTTGAAGTGAAAATTATTTCCAAGATTTTGTTGTTATAAATAATGCTTCAATGGACATCTTTGTCTATATCAGGGTTTCTTAACCTCAGCACTGCTGACATCTGGGCTGAATACTTCTGTTGTGGGCGGCAGTCCTGTGCATTGTAGGGTATTTAGAGGCATCTCTGGCCCTGACCTACTAGACGTCAGTAGCACATCCCCTACCCCAAATTGTAACAACCAAAAATGTCTCCAGACATTGCTGAATTTCCCTTGGGTAGGGGGGTAAATTTGCCCCCCATAGAGAACTACTGGTCCTTGTCTCCTCAGTTATGTTCTGGGGAAGGGGGACAGTGGCAGCAGTCTACCCCAACTGCAGAGAGAAAGGGAATCCACTGTCAGTAGAGCATTTAAAAACAACAACCCCAACTAAAAAATCGGTCAGCTTTTTATTATCTTTGTGTGCCAACAGTGTCAAGAATAAAGTTCCTCTTCCTGCCAGGGTAGAATTCTACCACCACCACTAAATGGCTTTGCCATTGTCTCTTTCAGGAAAAGCCCCAAAGCCCACTGTTTTTTCTCCCCAAAGTTTTACAGAATTTTAACAAAAACCCTCTTGGTGAGTTTTATCTGTTTTGTTGATTAGTGCTTTCCCAAGGTCCTCAAAGCCTCAGACCCATTGGGAACAGGGCTCAGAGATAGTTTCTATGCTCTCAGTCATCTTGGTTCTCTGTTAAGTGCTGTTTTCTTACTGGATCAGGTTCAAGGAGCCTAACTCCCTCTTCTCTCAGGGTGTGTTATCTCCCAGGTTCCTGGGACCATACACTTGAGGGTCTGGGGTACCTTCCCTAGTTTGCCAAAATATGTTCCTCTGTTTAAAAATAACTTTCAGGGCCGGCCGAGTGGCGTGTTGGTTAAGAGCTGGCTTGGGATGCCAGAGGGCCCAATTCGGATCCCACATATGAGGGCCAGTGACACTGCCCTCTACAGCTAAGATGCTGAACAACAGCTCAACCTGGAGCTGGGCTGCCGTGAGTCCCCGGCAACGGCATAGGCTGCAGCCCCTGCTGCAGTGGGTTGCCATGGGCTACCTACCGTGTGTAGCCAGCAGCCAGCGGGAGCGGCCAGCAGCCGCAGTGAGCGGCCGTCCAGAAGCCGGCGACTGATCTGCCTCGCCCGGGAAGAGCGCAATGATGGAGCCAACTTGGGCCAGTGAAGCAACGTCCTCCACAACTAGACTGAAGAACAACAACAACAAAAAAGGACAGCAACTTGTCTGTTCCCCTTCCCCCAATTCCCCAGTGCTATTCCCACCCCCCAATTCCCCAATAAAAATCTTTAAAAACAAAAAAATTTTCAGTGGCTTCATTTCCTACGATTCTAACCTGTCCCTTCCCAGATCATCAAACTTGATGTCCAACAGGCCACTTCTGCTGCATGGGACCAATCTCCCTGCCACCCCACGAGCACACACTGGACTTCATGGGTCTGAGTATGTCGCTCCACTTCCCTGGAACGCCCTTCCTGTTTCCTACACAAACCCTGTGCACAGGAAGCCTTTCTGGGGTTCCACATCTCTCATTGGTATTATGCTTTTCTAAACTCTTATCTTTATTATGTGATCTGTATCATACCATGCTGTATCCTTGGGCATGTAACCTACATATCTATGTATTTCTAATTGTTTTAGTAACTTAGTCCCATACTGACAATTAGAATACCAATTTCCTGAAGGCAAAGATGTCTTATACTTGCATATCTTCTCAAAAATGAGTCTGTAAATATTCAATAAATAGCTGATGATAAGTGTATAATTTGTTCTGTTTCAACATTACTTAACTTGCTCATTTCCTAGCTTGGCTCTATAAAATTCAATGCAAGGATTGAAAGTATATGTTTTTAGACACAGACAACAGTTCAGTGGTTAAATAAGGGGGGAGAGGAAAAGGTAGAAGAGGGTAAAGGGGGTCAACTATATGGTGATGGAATGAGAACTGATTCTGGGTGCTGAACATACAATACAATATATATATGATGTATTATAGAATTGCACACTTGAAACCTATGTAATTTTACTAACCAATGTCACCCCAGTAAATCTGATAGAAATTTCAAAAAATAAATAAAAATATATGTGTGTGTCATTCAGATATCTTAATTTAACCTTCAAATTAACTAGCTACGCATCCAAACCTAAATCTCAGGAGAGGTACCAGATTATCTGACTAGCATTTTCTGTAGGAATCAAATGATCAGTAAGTATCTGGAGTAGTGCTAGGCACTACCCCCCGCCCCTTTACCTGTTTATATCCTTCAGCATTCCCAGCCAAGCCAACCCCTAGCTTAGGTTGCAGACATCATGAGGGTGAATGATGGCTCTACAGAATCAAGGACCCTCCTAAATTTCTGTTTAGTGTTCCTGTAAAGGTAATAACTAACCAGTAGGTACCTACTATTAGACACCTAGTACCTATTTCTAAATGTCATCCCACAGTTCATTTTAATTGCATATAATGCCTAGTACTCCCTGTGATTTCCCCCAATTTTTCAAACTCTGAACTTTTAGGAAGTGACCATCATCATGTTATGGGGAAAAATGTTTAAGGAAAATTTAAACTATGAATTTTAACAACCCAGAATACTAGGAAGCCAAAAAGATGCTGTAAGAGGCGGAAAGGTGACCAAGATGAGAAGGGAAGAAAAGAAGGACCCTGTTGCTGAGTTTCTCCTGAGGAGGAGCATATTGCTCTTGTCTGTCCTTCCGGGGTACCCATGGCCACCGAAAGTCACAGGAGAGCCCAGACAGTACACAGGAAAAGGAAGTTAACCTTGACTTGGTTCCTGGCATGGGAGATGCAAAGGGCTGTCCTAGAGCAGACCAAATTCTATTCCGAGAATATGTTTTTGCAGAAAGAAGCAGATTTTCCAGCTTCAGAAAAACAGGAGAGTTCTTTTAAGTCCAGCCTCCAAAAGCTCCTTGACCAACAACCTTCTGTGCTCACGGTCCTCTTGGGGTCAGCCCAGATTGATTTAGTGATTAACTCCAACATTTTTCTGGCTTCTCCACTGTACCAGCACATTTCAGGTTTCTAAATATAGGTCAACCCAGGCAATTAGGAGAGAGCTTCTGTTTTTGAAAGGTATTCAGCAGGCAGAAAGCCCAGTTTACAAATGAGTGATCATGTGTGGCCTAAGATGACTTGACTGACAAGGAAGACTATATTCTCAGCTATTTTATTTAAGCATGTTGGGATATATGAGAAGCTTCTGCGCTTATTACTTCAAATACTGTATTAACTGCAAGAAACTTTAATTTCCCACCCCCTCCAAAAAAAATGCATTTATCAATGACCTTGTTGGCCACCTCCATTTTAGGTTGACAGTTGTGTGATTTTGCTGTTCTTGTGTTAAGAGAGGAACTGGGGTACATCGAATGAACCCAAATTCCCACTCATCATCACTTGGCCATAACTTAATTCACAAAGATTTCCATTTAATACCCACCCAACTCCACAGCCTTATCTTGGTATTGTCCAATCTGGGAAAGTGATCACACTACCGTGGGAAGCTAGAGATGAAAATGTGGCACTGACTCAGGAGAGGACATTACTGAGGAGGCTACCACTCAAGGCTGACATTCTGCACAATCAGATTCCCTTTGGGTGGGGCCTGGCAGCCTATCACTGCTGGGCCCAGAAGTCAGCTGACCCAGACCTGACATTCACAAGGAGTCTCAAATATGGACTCTTGTCATGATCTCCAAATGAGATGATACATTCCATTTTGGGAAATTAGAAATATTAACGTGGTAAGTGTGAATATTCACACTTTCACAATTTTTAAACTATTTTGATATTTATTGATATACAGAGGGTGCCAAAAAAATGTATACACACTTTAAGAAAGGAAAACTGTATTAAAGTTGTAATACTCAATATATACCAATAACAAAAGATGAATACAAGTCACATTTGACTTCTGCAATTACAAGAGTGCTCAAAGTGGTGACGATCAGCATCCAGACACTTCTGATGACAGTGAACTACTGCTTGAGCAACGCTGACCAAAGTGTCCATTTGTACACATTTTGGGGGGAGCACCCAGGTGTGTGTGTGTGTGTGTGTGTGTGTGTGTGTGTGTGTGTGTGTGTGTGTGTAAAGAGAGAGAGAGAGAGAGAACAGAAAAAAACTGTGAACACAGGCACAGAGTGATCTCTCCTGGGTTTGAGACCCACCCACATGCAAAGTTTAGGGAAGGAGAGCAGTACTGTGCACATGGAAACTTGGTAGAACTAAATTTGTTTTCCTACATGTGGCCCCCACATCAACAGTACCTGAGAAGGACCAGCCGAGTGGCTCAGTTGGTTAAGAGCTCTCTCAAGAGTGCGAGCTCTGAGCAACAGCGGTTCGATTCCTGGCCCGAGCTGAGCTGCTGCTGAGCTGCCCACAGGTGGCAAGATGGCTCAGCAAAAAAACCCACAAAAAACAAAACATAACACAGTACCTGAGAGCCTGTTAAAAACTTAGACTTTCAGGCCCTACCCCAGACTTGCTTAACAAGAATACACAGTTTAAAATCCCCAGGTGACTCCTGTGCACGTCACAGCTGTCAAAACCTGATTTCAAAGTCGGCTGATGTTTGGGTTCAGTTATCAGACTGGGATTGTGTGGAGCTCAGTGCACCCAGAAGCTAGGCCTGGGCATTGTTCCTGCCAAGACACCAGCTGAATTTTACCCTCTCTGAAGAGAAAGCCGCATATAAAGCGAAATAATCTGCCATTGTGAGATGTTAACATATCAAAGCCATATTTTCTTTCTTCCTTTCCGGTGCTCTCTCCCACCTGTAATGGATATGGCTGGCACATTAGTAATACAGAAGCTTCCAGGGACTTGGGACATTTCAAAGAGGCGGAAATGCTTGGGCACCTCGGTGGTGAGTTTTGGCTTCAGCACTGCAGGGAGGTGTCAAGTTGCAGAGATGATAGCTAGTAAAACACCCCCAGCCACGCGGACGCTTATTTCTAGAGAGGCAGAGACGTGCCAGTTAGTGAAATTTGGGAATGAACTGATTGTTATTCCGATCGTGTATGTCTTCCTCATCCTTAGCTTTCAAACCACAGCAAGTCATCTTGGATGTCATCTCTAGGCTATTTCAGAATCCACTGTCTTCTTTTCATGGACCGATTGCCTAGAATCTGACCAGTGCAATGACCACCTAACTGATGTTTGAAAATGGATGTCCGTTGCTCTCCCTTATAATAGACTATTGACTCAAAATGGGCTTTCCTCTCATCCAACAGCTTTCCCTGGTAGGGAACCCCTTTCTCCAGCCACCCCAGGTGAATCGCTTCCTCTAGAGGACTCTGAATGGTCCAGTTTCTTCCTCCTCCTCCTCCCCACTCGTCGCTGCTGTCACATTGGTGGCTCCCTCCGCCGCCATGAGGTGAGCGCTGGTTCCTTCCCACGGGTCTTGGGCCATTTTGCCTGGGCTGCTTTCTTTCTTTTTTTTTTTTTAAATTATTTTTTTATTTTTATTTTTTTATTTGTGGCCTCTGTCATTCTGCCGGGGCAAGGGGGTAAAGAGATGTGACACTAAGTGCGGGGAAATGCTGAATCTGGAATCTATCTTCCAGACGGCGCAAGAATAAAAATTCATGGCAGGACAGCAGCTGCTGACACACTCCCTAAGACATATTGCAGGTAGCATTATTTATTGTGGCAAGGAGTTCATAGAAGTGCTACCTCAAAGCACCCTGAGAGATCCTGAAAAGCCCATCTCCCATCACGTGAGGCAGATTTATGGGGGCTGCTCTTAGAGGGGTCAGGCAGTGCGGCTCGGGACGCAGCCCTTCCAGAAAGCTGGATTCTCTTAACATATTCAGTGCAGCCTGATTGGTTCAAAGGAGGGCTTGAGTCTGTAATGTTGACCATAAAATTGCAGTGACACGCTGCTTTAGATAAGAGGGCGAGAGGAAGGGGGCAGGGATGCTGCGGGCGCAGGAGCAGCCCGCCCAGGCAAGACCCGAGCATGCGCTCATATTTTAGGTTAATGTTGGGGGG
>NW_017731359.1:2356723-2370512 GCF_001890085.2 Hipposideros armiger | reverse complement strand
GGGGGGGCTGGGAGGATTAATGTTCACACAAAGGAAAGCTGAACCCACCAGCCTGGACACGGCAGGCACCCTGAGTCAGTGCACATAAACCCATGTGCATCCGAGCACACAGACACACGGGGACCTGGAGGTGCCACCCAGACAGAAACAGCCAAGGCCAGGCCAGCCATTATGACCTCCCCATTGTCCTGGAGTCACCCAGGGGAGGGACTGCTTTCCCCTTGACCCCTGCTGACCTGATCGTATCTCACAGGCTCTCTATCAGCCCCATGGAAATCGTGTCATTCCCCATGCTGCTCTGTCACCAGCCTCGGGTGCACAAATTCCTGGCCTCTGCCCTGCACCCAGACGCAGCCCAGAAACAAGGCTCTTCTGCAAGCTCAGTGGGGCTGAGACTGATGGGAGGCTGCCGTAGAAGGGCACAAGCCCTGCTTTTCCGAATCAGTGAGATCTGCACCAGGCCAGGAGAACCCTGGCTCTGGAGATGGCCTCCATGCCTCTTCCTGAGTCTGGGGTTTCAGAACCTCAGTCAGATGCATGAGCACCACTTATAGATTCAGAACAGGTGTCTGCGCCGTGAATGTGCTGATCTGGGTCAGTTTCTACTGATCATGTTTGGGGGCGGGCGGGGGGGGCATCACATTTATAGTCCAAACCCGTGGCCTCCTGTGGGTGGCTTGGTTACGAGCCTTAATTGCTGTCAACTTTCCACATCTGAGTTAGAGAGATGGAATAGATAAGGGGATGAGATGGTCATCTAAATAATTGAGGTGATTATCTTTTTCTGAATTATTCAACTAGGACCTAAATTGTCCTATAAATTCACAGAAAGGTAGGTTTTGGTTTGAATTATACAGATAATAGCCTTAATTCTTCACTTCACTCAAGTCGGTAGGTCCAGCTGAAAAGTGACTTTCTCTTTATTAAAACGGACATCATTTAGGTCTTTGATGCTACCTGTTTTTAAATGTTCCTCCCGACCAGTGTCCCATATACGTGAGGTGTTTGGGATATCCACTTTGGTTGATAAGGTTGGCCTCTAGAATGTGAACAGTAGGAGGTGGGAGCATGGAAGTTTTTTAAGTTATTGAGATGAGCCTCCTCTAGTTATATTCTTAACAAAATGGCAAAACTATTAAAATTTACCTATTGCTTTTGCTCCCTCAGTATCCTGCCATTTAGAGTCCCCCCATAATTCATTTGCATACTCTATTCGTCTCCCCCATCCATAACTTTTAAAATATAAGCCCCTGACACTGCTCACAGCAGATAGTACAAGGTGCTGTTATTCTTCTACTTGGCTTCCAGTTCTAGCCTCCTTGTGAGCTTTGTCCTGAGGGATGCGACCACTGACTTCACCAAACCCAGGAGGACACTCAGAGCCTCTGAGCGCCACTGCTTAGATGGTCACCCTTGCCCACTGGCCTGAACAGTCGTTCCTCTGAGAACCACTGTTGACCCCCTGAGGTCCAACGCTTGACCTCATTAATACAAAAGCGGAGAAAGCTAAGTGAATGTTTTCACAGTCTCCTTTTTCTCCAGGCCAACTGGAGGTTATCAAGGCCAGAGGCAGCTTTCTAGTTCATAAACCTGTTAGGGTATTCGGAGTCATGATTCTCTTATTCAACTGTCTGTGCTTTTCCTTGGGACAACTAATCCCTCAGCGTGACTGGTGGAAGCCGCAGTATTGATTTCTCTGTCTCTCTAAACCTCAGTTGTGTTCAATGCTTGTTAGACATCTGAAGGGATATCCAGTGGGCTCTGGGGGCGATTTGAGAGCGAGGCTCAATAGGCCTGCTCTTGAGAGAAGTTTCTGTAAGGTACCCAGCAAGCCAATCGAACAGAATGAGAGGGGAGAAAGAGAGAGGATGGAAGGGATGAGAAAGAAAGCAAGAGGGGAGAGAGAAAAGAGAGGGAAGGGAAAAAGGGAAAGAGAACTTTCTCCTGATAATAAAAATCTTGAAGGATTTTCGTCTTTCTGCTCCTTGAGTCTCAACGCTCTCTTTGTTAAGAAAAGAGCATTTTTTTCATTTTCTGGTCAACACTAACTGGAATGAGCAGAGGGTGTCCAGAGGTGTGGCTGGTGCATGTGTTAGAGTGTACCTGTGGGCGTTCGGGAATGGTGTGGAGCCTTGGTGCCTGATTGGTTTTATCTCCGCTCCTATGCAAA
This sequence comes from Hipposideros armiger, assembly GCF_001890085.2. Taxonomy (NCBI): domain Eukaryota; kingdom Metazoa; phylum Chordata; class Mammalia; order Chiroptera; family Hipposideridae; genus Hipposideros; species Hipposideros armiger. The sequence goes on along the minus strand of NW_017731359.1, from coordinate 2,368,342 downwards.
TGGTGGGCTTGGCTGAGAATGCTCCTGCCAGAATGAAGGAAAGCCATGAGAAAGGTTGATGTAAATTGCAGGATTCTCTTTAGGGCTACCACCTATCTTAAAAGAGTGCTTCTTGTAACAACAACCGGAAAAAAAAAGGCTGGGATGTCATTTCTTTCTAAGGATTATAATCAACAAGGAAAAGACAGCTCATTACAATAAGCCATCAGGGACTTGCAATGATTTTTCTCTGTCATTCAGTACCTAGACCTCTTAAGATGCCCAGGCTGCATGAGCAAGACCTCTAGGTCTGTCTAAGCCAGTGGTTCTCAACTGGGGGCAATTTTGCCCTCTCCACCCCCATCCAGAGGACACCTGGCTATGCCTGGGCATATTTTTTATTGTCATGACTGGGGCATGCTACTGGCATTTCAGGGGTAGAGGCCAGGGATGGTGCTAAACACCCTACTGTACTCAGAACAGCTCCTCACAACAAAGAATGATTGGTCTGAAATGTCAGTGCAGCCAAGGTTGAGAAACCCTGCCCTAAGCTATGAAAAAGTATGATTTCCTATTTTTCCTCTCTTATTCACTTTGCACTTTTTACCTAAGCTATTTCTTCAACCAGTAGTATATGATAGTCACCTCTAGGGAATTAAAAAAAAAAAAGAAAAGAAAAGACAAGGGTGCTTTATTTTTTTTGTCTAGGCCGCACTTACCCAGGTCCTCATAAACCAGCCTCTCTGGAGACATGGTCCAAGAATCTCTATTTTGAAAATTTATCCAGGTGACTCATACACAACCAGATTTGAGACTCCTAGAAAAAGATAGGTGGCCCCTTCAAGATGCTGTGAAGTGTTAAAGCACTTGTCCAGGTTTTTATTTTCAGTCAGAAATCTGTTTCCTGAGTTCTAGAATTGGAGGAAGGTCCACTAGTCTGACACAACCCAGAGCAATGCGGTTCCTTTTTACCAGATACTCCAGCATCGTGGTTCGTTTCTCCACCTCAGAATCATATTGTGCTCCAGTGCGAGTGTGTCGGACTCTTACCAATGTCTCATCTTCCCAAACTGGGGAAGCCTGGACCATTGGTCTGAAACAGTAGGGAACCCTCAGCTGTTGGACCCCTGTGCCCTGGAGCCCAGAGCGGGTACAGGCCGTACCAAGGTTACCTTTGTTCCTCGGTGCTCTCCAAAGGCAATCATACCAAACTCATTAATTGATAAAAGGCAGAGCAATTTATGGTAGTTTATCATAGTCAAAATAAAGCAGAGATTTCAGATGATGACATGGATAATTAAGATTTGTAAAATAGGTTTTCTTCTGCTGAGAGAGAGAGAGAGAGAGAGAGAGAGAGAGAGAGAGAGAATGAGTGAATGAATGAATGAATGAATGAGGAGATTGCCCCATTCTTGTTGGAAATTGTCACCATTCTGTTCTTGGCTGGGCCTGTGGAGAACTGATTGAGAAGCACAGAATGCCTCCCTTCACTTTCCCCTTGCTTCCTTCAGCTCCTGCGAACCTGGAAGTCCCTAGAATGTGCCTGGTGGAACCTGGGGCATCCTGTATCGATAGGGCCAAATGGTTGACCCTTTCCAGGCCCAGCCTCAGCCTGCGCTCCCAGGCTGAGGCATGTTATTGGTTTTCCTCTTCCTCAGCAGCATGGGCTCAAGCCTCTCCTCATTATCATTACCTTCCCAGAGACTCTGCCTGCCCCTCATCAAGATTTATATCCCGCATTCATTAGGTGATACAATACTGTCAACAGAATCAGCAACAGAATCAGCGGTGGCAGCAGCGGCCTCATTATCTCCGCGGTTAACCCCTGCTTCCCCAGTGTTGGTCCCTGTCAGGGATTTTAAATTCAAATTAAATTTTAATGCGGCAGCTTTGATGTTCGAGGTAGAACTGCCTAGTCAGGAGATGGCTGGGGACAGAGAGTCTATTGTTACGTACCTCCCCATCTTAGGAAGGCCTAGCAAAATGTCCCTAGCAAACACCCTTTCTCATCAAGGGATCGAAGAACAACATTCTGATACTGGAACTTATTTCATTTTCTGGTTGGCATAATAAATTAAGGAACACATATTTCAAATGTTTCCAGATTGTCTAAGGACTGGAATATCTGAGCCCAGAGGCTGCCTCTGACCCTAGGGGCCAGCGAAGGGACGCTGGCCTATAAAATAATAATAATTTATAGTTGAGAGGAAATTAGTCACTTTTGAGACTTTCTGGCATTAAAATGAAATAGCACCCTTTTCTGGACCTTTATCTCCTCATAGTTCTGCCTAACTGCACAGATATTGATGTTGTTTGGGATATCAAATATATACACGGTTTTAATTTGTGTGCATTGACAAACTAAAGCAAAGTTGTCCCAGCCATATCAGAAGCTCTGCAAAGTAGAGACCTTGTCTCATTTCAGGCATCATGGTAAAGTAATGAAACGGATTTTCGCTGTGTAATTGGCATGTAGTAGGTACTCTCTGATTGTGATTTTGCCCCTCCACCTGCTGCAGCTTCCTTGCCCACCCCATGCCTATCAGAGTGATGGTCCTCGAGAAACACTCATCGGCTGATTTTGCTTAGCCCAGCGTCTCTCCATTGGCCTCGACAGTTAATAACATCACAGTTGGCCATTTCAATCACATGGTGAGGCCCAGAAGTCTAAAATATACCCTCTGAGCTTTCTACCTAATTGTCTTCTGTACCAGTCAGCAACAGTCTGTCTTAAAATTGTTGATTGAAGGAGTAGAAAACAACATAAATAAAGTCCAATATTAATTAAGTTCTCACTACGTGCCAGGCCTTATGCGCAGGACTATTTCATTTATTCTGCTGAACAACCCTGCATGTTAAGGATATTATAACACAGACACTTTACAGAGGAAGGGACTGAGGCTCAGGAGGTTTTGTAACTTGTCCAAAGATACCAGTTGTCTGGGGTATGACAGCCCCTCTTGACACTCACCTGGGTTTGGCCTAGAATTGGTACCTATATCACTAAACACTTGGGCTTTGAGACCTGGGCTTGCGTCCTGACTCCACTGCTTGGCAGCTCAGTGACCTTGGCAATTACCTAACCTTTCTGCATCTCAGTTTCCATATCTAAAAAGTGGATAATAGTCATCTCTGCTTCACGTGGCTATTAAAAAAGTAAATGAGGAGATGCCTGTAAAGCATTTTGAATTGTGCATATCTCATCGTAGGTGCTCTGTAGATATTCATTATCATTATCATGGTCAATATCATTATCAGTGGTATTTTGTCCTAGGCAAATCAATACAAAGTCTCTACCCATAACCAAGACCTAGTACATGACTGTTTATCTTGGGTAACTGATCAAGGGCATGGATTCTATTTGTCCATCTCTGAATCAGGGACTGCGAAATAAAGGAATAGGAAGCAAGAAGGAAACCATTAACAGAATTATTGTTTGGTAAATTTGTTAGACCTTCTAATGCACAAGTCAATGCACAATCTTGAGCATGCTAAATGAGAGTAATTATCTAATTGTGTTCATATATATTATCTTTGCATTAGAACAGTACTGTAAGTCCTCAGATATATTTTTCATAGCCCCAGAAATGCAGCCATTTAGTGTTAATTTCCCACATTGAGGGTATGGAAGGCCCATTAAAGTTCTCTGATCCTTCCCGGACTTTATTTCCACGATCTTCATAATGCAGTTGTAACATTGCACTTACACGTTATCATACAAGGTCTTGGCTTGTAGTGATGTTTTTAAATGAGAGAATTTGGACATTTTTATGCTTTTTCAGTTATGTCTCTTAAAATGAAATTTCATAAGCATTTAGCTGGTAATATGAACCAATTGCCTGAGTTATTTCCAAACAGAGTGTACAAAGGTCAGGATACTATGGACACACACACACACAGACACACACACACACACACACGCACACGCAGGCACGGGTTTGTAATGAAAGGGCTAGAACTGTGAACCTCTCTGAGAATAATGCATGAACTGTGGATGAACCATAGGACCCCATTCAGGGAGTCACAAGGGTGTCTGGGACGTCATTCCTGCTGCTCGTACAATACAAAATGGGAAAAGGGCTGCAGGCAGCCACCGCACACTGTGTTTGAAGAAAGCTTCTTCCTGCCAAGCAGGTCCCTCATGGGTGAAGTCCAGCCAGGGATTTCGTCACACTCTGTCCCCCACCCTTCTTGCCTATGCATCTTGTCCCTCCCAACAACCCCTGCCCAGCCCCTTCCCACCTTCCACCCCTCCCCCATCCATTGGCCAGGTGCGAAAGGGCAAACACTGCCTTTTCATCCAGTTCCTGCCCAACCCAGGCCCAGCCTCCTCACTTCCTCTCCATCGCTACTTCATAGCAGCTTCCCATCTAATCAAAGTAAAACAGATTAAGCAAATGTGTAATGGATGGTCTTGCCAATGAGCCTGCATGTGTGAAATCTGTTGACCAACACACACTGAATTTATATCCACGTTGGTTTTGGCAGTAAAACTCTTAATACTGTTCCAGCTCCCATAAATGGTTTTTACTAGGCGTCGCCAGAGTTTATCTCTGTGAATTTCCTCACTCTATGTTGCTGCGGGTGACCCACCTGCTTCTGATAAACACTCTCTTCCCTTATGTATGGTGGCACATCCACTAGGTATGGCCATGCCAGCCTGTGTGTCAGTCTGTCTCTTTGAAACAATTGCCCACAAAGAGTTAAGCTTTAAAATCCACACCTCTTTCATGTTCCTCATTCCCAAATTCTTGGGGGGATCTTTTCATGATTGCCTTCAATGCACCAACAGCAGAAACTAGAGAAGAGAATAGAGTTAAACTATAGAGATATTACGGGCACCAAAATCTAAAAGTACGATGTGTATAGGAATTCCTGGCTTTCACTTAAATTCTTAATCCCCTTCCAAGAAATGTCAGTGGTCTCTGCCTGAAAATCAGTCCATCTTTACCCTATTGGCGCTGGGTGTCTAATTAAGGGCTCTTTAAGTTGGTTCCAGATCGAGTGGGATTGATTGAGTCTTTCACAGCCTGTGTGCCAAACTACTCTAACTGTTCCTCCTGGTATTGCCCAAGAATTCTCTTTCACAGATTACAGCCTTGCAGTGGTTCATCACACCTGCCTGTGACCCCTGTCTCTGCCCCCATTGCCACACCCCAAACCTGTATCCTTCCTGCCTGTAGGTTTACAAACAATAGCTGTTTTTTAAGGCTGATGCTACCTTTAGGCACCGCTGGGTGTCTCTTCTCTTTGGTTCCATGGTAGTTAGAATGGTCTCTCTCTGGAGGCCACACGCCTCAGTGGTAGACACCACCCCTGCATCCCAGCTATGTTGGGTGAGCTTCTTCGAAAATTCTCAGCAGACTGTTGTGCCTGACCCTTTTAAACTTCAGTCCCCTATTGAACATTGCAAAATGGTCCTACTTCCAACTGCGGAATCCACCTTCTGTTTTTAACCAGTGCACAAAGATGACTGATGTGTCTTGGGATCAAACCAATCTGGGCTCAGGCGGCCAGCCCCACTCATGGCCTCCAGCTCTCTCTGGTGACCCATCAGGTACCCGCCCTCTTATGTGTACCCCACACAAATACACACAAGCACATGATAGAAGAGCCAGGCAATTTCTCTTAAATGCTTCAGGAAGACTGGGAAAGAACGGATGCCTCTAAAAGATGATCCCTTTTAAAATCATTGCCTTGTTCCCTCCCAAATTTAAATATTTCAAGTTTTTATTTTAGCTTCCTACAAGTTTCCTATTAGAATGAAGCCTGGCATATCTATAACTCACACATGTCAAAGCATTCTAGATTTGGGCTAGAAATTAAAGCTGCGGACACCGCAATGCCCCATCACCCCAGTGCAGGGGAGGCTGGAACCTCTGTGTCGGATCTGAGTCCCGTTACTGCAGGTCTGAGGCCTCTTACCCACCTCCCTTAAGAGACGCCTGTACCCAAAGGTTGTACCCTGTGCTGGGCTCAGTCATGCATGCTGATCAGCTAAGATTATTACCTGCTCTGATTCTTCTTCTTCCTGCTGTTAATAATAAATCTCCTTTCCTTCTAGATTTACACATGGTGGTAGGCAATGTTTACATTCGTTTTGTTTTATTTATGTTTTTTGTTTTCTCCCCAATCTGTACAACTGTATGTAAGATAAGTAACATGTTACATTTGGGTCTTAAACAGCATCTCAGAACCTTCCTTATGTCAACACTTAGCAGCTGGCATTCTGGGCATGTCCTGTGCATATCAGAAGGGAAGTTCAGAGGACACTATAAAGACCTTTTCTGCGAAGGTAGAGAAAACATCAAATAAAGCTAAAAGCAAGAAGCTGGACAAATGACTAGCACCCAAAAATTCTTCCCAGAATACGGGGAATGCTCTGAGCCAGCTCCAAAGGCAGCCCAGTCAGCCTTAGTGGGGCCGTATTGAGCTCTAGTAGAATGATGAAAAGTATTTTCACAAGCTTTCTTCAGATGGCCATGATGGCCCTTGATGGATTCTGGTTCCAGGATGCAAATAGTTAAAGGCACCTGCCTGTTCCTTCAGGGTCAGCACACCTGGGGTGGCCATCCATTGGAGAGAACGGGAGAGGTGAGATGGGCAGACGCTGTCCACACTGTCAGGCTTTCTAATCAGGTACCAGCAGATGCTCTCCTGTGTGACTCCATGTTGAGATGTCACTAATGTAAAAATTAGTGATTTTCTCTTTCTGCCAGAATGCAGGATTTGCATTATCCTTCACACCTATCCCTAGAGGACCAGGGTATAATCTCATAACCAGCAAGAAGCCAATAAAGCTTCATTCATAAGAAAATTCAACTCCCAGAAAACTCAGAAAGCCGTTTTTGCTGACAGATGCCCAAACTTGTGTGTTCCCCACTGGGGAGCTGCTCTTCTTGGGGGTGGGGGTGTCTCTCCCTCCAGCCCGCCATCTCCTGCCTGTTCTGTGATGGTGGCCGTGAGCCAAGCTTGTGCTAGGCGGCCCATGAAATCCATGGGGAGGAAGATGGGGTGCGGCCTGGTGTAGGCTGATGCGTACCACACGAGGCCCATGGGGTCTGAACGTTGGGAAGCACCAGCCATGGGCACTGTCAGGAAGAGAGCGGGGTAACCCTGCAGGGCCCCAGGGAGCAGTGGGCCGTTGCTTTATGAACTGCACATTGGCTGTAGGGTTTGGTGGGGTGTGGTAATTTGTGGTGGGAGATAGCATCCTCATGGCATCTTTCTAATGGTTTTCCATCTTCCAAACGCTCCCAGTCAGCTGTGGAAGTCACTCAGCCCCGGTCAGAGGTTCTCTTGAAGTCCTCTCAAGCGCCATGTTTGCTCTTCTTGGTCTCTGCATTCTGGGTTTCCCATTTGCTCATACACAATGCTCTCCTGGATTTGCTTTGAATGGGATTTTATTCCACTAACCAGGATTCCTTAACTCTCTTTCTAAGCACGCAGCTAAGTTCCTTAACTCTCCTCCAAGGCTATCTGGGGTTTTGGCAAAGCAGAGACCCAGAGGCTGGTGGCTCTGTGAAGCCCTTTTGTCACTCCTGCCTCCTCTACCCACCTTGAAACCTGCAGACACAGGGAGGAGGGAGCCACTGCCCTAGAGCGATGGGACAGGTCCCTGGTGAAAGCCAGACACCACTGTTGTGATGTGTAACATGATGGAGGAAGAAACCCAGCCTGACCATTGGTCCAACTCTCTGAGCCCAGACCCAGCTGGTTCCTTTCTGCACTTCTTCCTTCTCCACTTCTATTCCTTCTGGAAACCTTCCTTGACAGTTGGTTTTTACTTAGCACTGCAGACGACTTGCCTCTTGGCACCAACTCTCAACTTATGTTTCAGGTATGGACATTTTTAACTGATGGGGAGCCCCATGGCAGCCTCATTCCTGTCATCCCTCAGGATCTGCAGGGGGATTGGATCTAGGACACCCCTCCCCCTGGCCCCCCATAAATACCAAATGTGCAGGTGCTCAAGTCCCTTATATAAAATGGTGTAGTATTTACATATAACCTTCACACATCCTGCTGTATACTTTAAATCATCTCTAGATTACTTATAATACCTAATACAATGAAATATTATGTAAATAATTGTTCTACTGTATTGTTTAGGGAATAATTATAAGAAAAACGCTTGTACATGTCCAATACAGACACAACCATCATAGGCCTGACTACATAGTACACATCAGCAACCATGTGACCTTTTTTTTTCCCAAATATTTTTGATCCCTGGTGGCTGGTTGAATCTACAGATGAAGAACCCATGGATATAGACAGCCAACTGTATTCATCAGGTTCCTACTTGCCTCAGGCCCTTTGCACAGGTTGTTCCCTCTGCCTGAATGTCTTGTTACCTGCTTTATGCTGACTCGTCTCTTTTTTTTTTTTTTAAAGACTTTTATTGGGGAATTGGGGGGATGGGAACAGCACTGGGGAATTGGGGGAAGGGGAACAGACAAGTTGCTGTCATTTTTGTTCTTCAGTCTAGTTGTGGAGGACGTTGCTTCATTGGCTCAAGTTGGCACCATCATTGCGCTCTTCCCGGGAGAGGCACATCAGTCGCCGGCTTCTGGACGGCCACTCACTGCGGCTGCTAGCCACTCACACTGGCTGCTAGCCGCTCACGCTGGCTGCTGGCTACATACGGTAGCCCATGGCAACCCACTGCCACAGGGGCTGCAGCCTACGCCGTCGCCGGCGACTCACGGCAGCCCAGCTCCAGGTGGAGCTGTTGTTCAGCATCTTAGCTGCGGAGGGCAGTGTCACTGGCCCTCATATGTGGGATCTGAACCAGGGCCCTCTGGCGTCCCAAGCCAGTTCTTAACCATTGCGCCACTCGGCCGGCCCTGACTCGTCTTTTATATCTTGGCTTTACCACGTTTTTTTTAGAGAAGACTTTTCTGACAGCTCAAATGAGATCCAGTTTCCGTATCAGGTTCTCATGATGCTAAATACTCTGCAATCTTATATTCATTCCATCCTTTGGTGAGAGGCTGTCTCCTTTAGTAAACTGTGATCTTCTTGAGAGCAAGCACAGAAGCTGCTTGGGCTCATCCTTGATTCCTCTGGGCCTAGTACCATGCTTGGCATACAATGGGCACTCAGTAAATACTTGTGGAAACCTTGTGATTTACAGAAATGAGATGATATTCTTAGTTCATATATAAATATATCTGTGGGTGTATGAGTATGGTATTTATACTCAAATTGATACCTATAGCTTCTCCTTTATAATCTTTACACTACAACTGATTCTCAGAAACTACCTTTTCTCGGCAGTTCTGACCAAAGAAGGGGCTATCCCAAAGCATCCTGAGTAATTTTGCACAGGGGGCTTGGTGTGCACACCCCACCTGGCAGGGCTTCCTGCAGAGCCCCTCTGTGTCACACCCCCTCCCTTATTCCTGGCATATGTCCATGTCTTGATTCACCTGCTAAGTTCTTTGGCTCCCCCGACCCTCTTCAGGATAAGTAGCTGGTTGTCTCTTTAGCCCCTGTGGACAGATGTGGCTCCTGAAGGCACAGCCCACAGCCTGGGGATGGCACTTGCCATGACAGGGCCTGGCCAGCTCCCGGGACCCTCAGCTGTGGGTGAGAGAGCTGCAAGGAATGTTTCATTTGCCCCATCCCCTCCTTGTTAGAGATGAGTGTCTAGGGCGTAGCATACAGGGCGCAAAGCTGAGCAGTGGCTTCCTCCGTATTGAAAATAAACATCTGAGTTCCCCTGAAGACATTGTTTTGAATCACCACTTACATATGAGGTGTGATCAAAAGATACGGTGAATGTTTAAATTTAAAAAATGTATTGCGGTAAAAGACACATTGCCATTAATCTCCCTGAAAATACTCCCCCACCTTATTCAACAACCTGGCACCGTGAGACTTCTTGCTCTTCCCCAAAGTCAAAATGATTCAGGACATCAAGGCAGCCACGACAGCGCAACTGAAGATACTTACAAAAGAGGACTTCCATAACTGCTTCAGAAAGTGGCAAGAACGATGGGATAAGTGTGTTCAAAGTGAGGGGAGGGAGTGTATTTTGAGGGCAATTAATGGCAATGTGTCTTTTACTGTAATCAATTTTTTTAATTTAAACATTCACCGTATTTTTGGATCACACCTCATCCTCACCCAAAGCTTCGGTGGTGTAACTTCTGATGAGGGCACCATATGCCTCCTTCTCCCCTTCGCTGTGCATAGCTGGGAATGTATACTCATAGTAGGGTTAAAGAAGCTTTAAATCACCAACTAAAATCGCGTGCATGATGTGTTCCCTCTGGAGGGGGTTCGGCCAGACACAGTCGTCTTCCTTCTCCTCGGCCCACAGCCCCTGGGACAGAGGAGCCCCCATTCAGCCCTCTCTCCCAGCTCATCCACTGCACGCCTCCCTTTGCGAAGGAGCAGGGTTGATTCAGTACTTTGGGGACCTGGTGACATTAATGGATCTGTTTTATGTAACACAAAGTCATTATTAACAGCATCCTAGATCATAAAAAAGGTATAACAAGAGACAAGGAGGATTTTTCTTCCCCCTTGAAGATAGTAGCAGTTGGATTGAAGAAGAGAGGGGTCACGGAGCTGCTCGCTGATTGGAGGCTCACTGTCTGCATTGACATTTCTGCAGTTTCATCAGAAATTCTAAATAATCCATGTGAAAGTGGACAGTTATTTACAGAAGATATACGCACTGCATGTGCCCGTAATGCACTGAAGACATAATCTTGGCTCGGGGAGCCACCTTTTGTATATAACTGTGGTGACGGCAGCTGCTGCAAGCCTGGGACGCAGTGGACCCAGACATCTGTGGGGAAACTGAGTTAGTGGGTGACAGAGTTTGATAACACAAAGGCTACAGAAATCCATCTCTGCTGTGGACAGCCCACGGAGTAGCTAAGTGGGCACATCTGGCTCGCAGCTTGAACTAGGACGGAGTCACCGAGCCTCTCGCACCCAGCAGCGCCTTTGTGGTTTTCAAGCTGGCTCCTATTTTCCACAGGTGAAGAAAAGCATCTTCAGCTATCAGTGAAGGAGCAGGTCTGTGGGATGGTGTCTTGTCATTAAAGAGCTGGCAGTGTTCATCAGCAAGGGGGTCTGGGCAGCTGGGCTCGTTTTTCCTTTCTACGCTAACAGGACAGGATCAAGACATACTCACGGGGAGGGGTGCCGAGTCTGGCTTTGGTCTGGGCCTGGGAGCCCTGCGTTGCCCTGGTTGGGGTCACACTGAGAAATGATCCTGGATGCTTTCAAAGGCCCTGTGCGGCCTCTGCACCCGCAGCCCCATGGTTGCCCTGCTGCCCTCTCTCCCTCCATGGGGTGCAGGCAAGAAATGTGGGCAGCCCTGCTGATGAAAGAGTCAGGCCCCCATCCTCCTCCAGGGCTCCCCGCTGAGACTGAACGTCTAAGAGCCAATGTGCGGGGTCAGGGCATTAATGGGGGCGTGGGCAGTCCATCCCTGCCTGGCCCACATGCTCACTGGGCTCCTCTCCGTCTGTGCCTAAGAGGGTGGGACCCGGAGGGACTGCGAGACTTTTCAGAGGCTCCCTGTGAATATGTGTGTTTGTTTTCCCAGGGCTTTGAATGAGCTGCTGCTGATTCACACACACACACACACACACACACACACACACACACACACAC
>NW_017731359.1:2311604-2356253 GCF_001890085.2 Hipposideros armiger | reverse complement strand
AGAGAGAGAGAGAGAGAGAGAGAGAGAGAGAGAGAGAGAGAGAGAGAGAGAGGGGCAGGCCGCACATGGGAACTGCAAAGGAAAGCACTGCTTGGCTCAGGCTAAAGCATGTGTATGGCGGTCCCTCCCAGAAATGTGTGTGCGTGACAGACTGTCTCAGACGCAGTGAAGCAGAGGCAGCTTTTCCAGTGCATATTATGAATTCCAAAGTGTATAATAAATATACATTTTACAAAAGCAATATGTGTTTTAAAATGTAATATATGCAAACAATCTTATAAATCACTGGCCTTGACACCAGTCAGCCGAAGAGGCTTCTGGGGAAATGGCGTTGTGCGTGTGTGTGTGTTTTTAATAATGTAAAAATATGTGTAATATGTTTGAAAAACAACAGCCCAAAACCCCTTCTACCTGCCAACTTTACAATAGTTATTTCCCAGGAGTCTGCTGTGTCCTAGACTCTCAGGAAAATAGCGTGGGGCTTACATAAAAAGTATAAATATGAATAAGGTGGGAAAGCTCCACCCTTCTTAGTATATATTTCCCTGATGGACATGACCAACCCAGGCTTCATATATCAAAAAAATAAGCATTTTATGGCCTGTCCTATTATTACATGGGGCAGAGTCACAGGCGGCCAGAGGAGAGAGTGTCCCATCAGATCCCCTGCTCTGACATACCCTGTGGAGCCTTATGCTGTCATGGTGTGTTAAGGGCAAAATGTCAACCCAGACTATTTTGTGCCCTTTGTTGGCTGGAGACACCCTTTGGATTTTTTTTTCAGGCTGGGTTTTATGAGTATGTAATGGTTTAATGGAGCTCTCCTGGTGTTGGTAGAAATGCTCACAGTGGGGCGTCCGGCTCTCACAAATGCTCTCAACTGGACTGCTTAATCTTGCATCTCCTTGTGGGCCCTTCCTCCCAGGGCGTCCTCGCCTCATCCTCATCCAGGTTGATGGGTGAACAGTGACCCTCACATGCTTCTCTCTGCCCCTCGCTCCTCCCAGCCAACCAACAAAACTAGCCAAAGGGACAAGAAGCTCTCAAGTGTAGCAGCCAAATTTCTAACACACACACAAAAAAACACAAGTTCCCAGATAAGGCAAAGTATATTTATAAAGAAGAATTCTACTGCAAAGGGCATACTGGAAAGAAAATAATATATGACTATGTTTAGGTGAAAAAAATGTTCATTCCACTGTTCCTGTAATACTGGAAAGAGAGAAGCAAAGTCAATTTCCAACAATGAGAGATTCTTTAAATGAGTAATGGTACATATGTGCAACCATTAAATAGAATACTATGCAACCATTAAAAAGAACATTTAGAGTCATGGGAAGGTTTCACGATATATTAGTAAATGAAAAAGCAGGTTACAAAACAGACCAATTTAAGAGCATTGTGTACTTTATTACATATGTCGTTGCCATCGTGTATTACTTATCGAAGGCTACGGGCAGAGTGCTAGATATTCAGTATGAACCCATTTTAATGTTTTTATAATAATATATAATTACTATACATGTAATATATATTAATATTTAGGATACATTTATATTTATAGAAAAATATTTGAAAACACGTACCTCAAAATGTTAACACTGATTATCTCTGGAGGAAGAATTTGATATCATTTTCATTTTTTTCTCTTTGCCTATCTGCATTTGTTTCTGCAATGAATAAAAACTGGTTTTAATAAGGATAAAATATGTATTTAAAAAGTATTTTAGTGGCCTAGGAAAGTAAGCCTACAGTGAAGTAGGCTGAGCGTGTACTGTGCATAAAATAGAAATCAGGCAGTAGAAGAAATAAGTCAGCAGTATATTATCGCGATATACCTCCACCCTTCACACTCCTTTTGGGAACTGTCATCTGGTGGATGTCCCTGTTCTCTTATTCTCTGGGTCCCCCCATTAGTTGGTAGTCACCCCAGGACCAGGCCTGGAGAGCTACAGGGAGAAGCCAGTAACAAGTTCCAAACTTTAAGTCCTTTCACTTGGGCAACCGGAAATGGCTGTGGCCAGTGACCCAAATGACCTTTTCCCTTTGGTCTTGAAATAGTAAGAGGGCTGGGCTCAGCCCGTGTAGAACCACTCGTAGCTCTTTTTCATTCCCTCCTTGCTGGAGGGTCATTAGCCTCTTGTCTCTTAGCTCATCCCACCCAGGACCTTAGGCTTCACTGTCATAAAATGGGTAAAATGCCCTCAAGGAAGCAACACCAAAGATAGGATGAGAATAACCGACAATGAGTTGCCCTGAACCAGGTATCTGCAAAATTTTATTGGAACACAGCAGCCCTCGTTCATTTGCATACTGTCAATAAGGCTGCTTTTGAGCCACAGCGGCAGAGTCGAGTAGATAAAACAGAGACCACACAGCCCACAAAACCCAAATTCTTGATGATCTGGACCTTTACAGAGCAAGTTTTACTTACCGTTTTATTACATAGTTGGGTTTCCTTGTCGGGCTTCTCTGTCTGGGATGTAACATCCGTGAGGGCAGGGAACTTGGCTTCCTTAATGGTTCTCTCCCTAGCTGCAAGAATAGTGCCTGACCCAGAGTCGATACTCAATAAATCAGTGTTGAACAAATGAAACTGAGCGTAAAAATGACAAATGAAGGAGTTGATCTGGAGGATAACATGAGCCAAGGAAAAGAAGACAAGCCTATGCAATTGTATCGCATGGTTCAAGAGTGTAATACAAACACTTTCTCAAGGAGCCCAAAGAACAGGAAAACGAGAAGAGAAGGGCGACTGCAGAGTTAAGGAAAGTGGGGACAAAAGCACTATTATAGAACTCCTAGATAAATTAGAATAGCAAAGACTAAAATATGACTAGCTAAAATAAAATTCTGATATAAAGGAAACTCTTAAATTAATCATTGTGAGTGCAGAGGGGGGAAGAAAAAGATGAATGAGAGAAAATGTAATGAATGTGAGGGCAGTCCAAAAGTGATCTAACATAAATACAATTGATGTTCCCGAAGCAGAGAACCCACAAATGGAAATTTTTCTTTGAGATAGAGTAGTCAAAAGAAATCCTTAAAATGAAATAACAACATTGCGAATGAAAAGTAAATTACAGATTGGTAGAGAAATGCTAACCCTGAGCTGTATGCTGGTTAAAACGTTTAATCTTGAACACAAAGAAAAATATTTTAGATTTTTCTGAAATTTAAAATGCAAGTCACTGGCAAAGACCATAGAGTGGGAACCCGACAGCCTTTTGACTTCACCAAAGTGACATTGATGGAGCCACGGGATAATGTCTACTCCATATTAGGGAAAAGAAATGTGACTCTGGGATGAAAAAAATAAAGTACAAAGGAAAGTTTATTTAGTTATTTAGTTTACAACCATATATCTAGAAAAACAAAACAAACACACACATATACAATGTATGGACTTCAGAGATTTTCTTTAGAATTGCAGTTAGGATTTTTTCCATGTTACGTTTCATCCTGGCATCCCTGTGAATTTCTTTGCGACTTCCTGGTGCTGGGAGTCCAGTGGATTCTCATTTGCTTGTCTCTAAAGTTGGCATCTCCAAGTCTGGCCCCAAATCAGGCCAGTGAATCAGGTAGGCTGCCTCCTGAACTCCCTGATGCCCTGCTATTATATTCTCTGATTAGTGTGTTCCACAAGCCTTTCTAACATGCATGGTTGTTGTCAGCAGTTTGCAGGAGCGTCTTAGATACTTTTTAATTAGTTGCGGTGTCTTATCTGTGGAGCTGGTGATTGTTCCTTTGGATCAGCTGCAGGACTCTGTTCTGAGAGGGGCAGCGTTAATATTTCATGCAACCTCCTTGAAGCTCCGGCTATATGTCCTCATGCCTTGAGCCTGCTCCGCTTGAAAAATGGCTTCCAGGGCCTGCCAAGTTTCTAACTACGAGGAACAATGCCATTGTTGAGAGGATCCCAAAACCACATGAATGAAAAGATCTGACTGCCTTTACTATGTTCCACTACAGGTGTAGCAACAAAGGACTGCCACAGTACTGATACCTCAGAGAGTTCAGTAGCAATTTCCATTGGGCTCCTCATTACCTTCGAGTTAAAATTATTTTCTCAGCGTAAAAGACACAGTGTTACACTGAATATAAGCTCTTTCTTTCTTATAACATACTATATCACTTTCAGATCTCTAACATGTGATAAACTATAAATCCATTGTATACTGCTGACTCCTAAGCAGAATAAAATACCCAATAGGCTTATTTATGGCAGATGGATGCATCTTTTGATGTCTGGTAACCAAAACATGATTGTTCTCTGGGACTCAGTTCTCTGAAAACTCCTAGAAGGGAAAAACCCATACCTTTGACTGGTTCATTGGGGTTACTTCTGTCCTAGCTTCAAGTTTGTGCAAAATGAATTAATGCTATGGTGGGCAAAAAAATAATCTGTAGCATCTTAATTTGTAAAGATTGTGAATGTGATGTCTCGCTAGGAGAGTTAAGACAGCAAAGGAAGTTGTATTATAATCAACTGAGGAGTATGGGGTTGCCCCCCACTTAGTTGTAGGAAAAAATAGAAGAGAGGGGAAAATTCTTTGAAGCCGTCCTCTGAGCAAGCAATTACATCTTCCTCCATCGATATGAACATTTTGCCAAAAACAAGCATGCAGGGATTGACTCACTATTTTGACTGTCTGAGACTATAATTATAATACAATAATGACAAAGTTACTTCGCAGGAGATTTCCAGTCACAATCCCCTTATTTGAACTGAGTAGAATATCAACATGTATACTTTTATCATGATTCAGTTGGAGAAATGTCTTACTGGGGTTTAAATGATCATTTATCCAATTAATGGCAAAAGAATAAAGCACCCAAGAATGTTTCCTTTTGGACACAGAAAACCAAAGGTCACACCTTCCCTTTCCTTATAAGCATGGAAGCTGAGTTTGAAGTCGAGTGAAGCAGAAAAGCTTCAGTGATTGTTCTCCCAGCTTTTATTAGGCACACGCTGGTGTCCTAGAGAAAGAAACGCTTTCATGGGCCAACAATTACAGAGGGAAGAAAGTCATGGAAATTGAATTCGTCCTATGATTTGGGGAGTTACTCTCCTTTATCCGTGGTGGACCCTAAGGACAACATTATCATACTTTTGGATTTTAATAAAGGTTTCATGCACCCAGTAAGAAAGACAAAGCAGATGCCAGCTAGAGCTGAAAGCCAGAGGGTGGCTTTGCTCAGGGGACCCTGGAGCCACAGAGCTGCCCTTGAGAATGATTCATCATCTTAAGCAAGGTTGGCATTAAGTAAATCTGGGGTGACTCGCAGTTCATTCTGAAAATTAAATATTTTCATTAGACAGAAAACAAGGACACCAACATGCAGTTCGTCAGCCCTTAGATTTATCATGATTAAAATGCGGAGATTGTACCAACAGCATTTCCTAAGTCGATGTGCAGGTTTGTCAAGCCCTTAGCAAGGTTTTTTTGAGGGGGAAAAAAAATGTGAGGCATCATCACTCTCTTAAGGGTCAGAACAGTATGTTTAATAAAAACAAATCCAAACGTCCAAAAATACACAACATCATTTCACCAATTTCTCAGTTTCTAAAGAGTTCTTCCTTTAAGACACTTGGTATTTTGTGCACACTTCACCTATTCTGATCATCAGAAATTCCTCCTAAACCTTGGAACGTGGAGAGGAGAATGATAGGGAATAGTCCTGAGGAACTGTCAGTTTCTGAAAGTCCTGACTTAGCCCATAAGGTGGAATGTTTGTGCCATCTCAAAAACATGCTTTTTCCTCATAGAGACAAAGATTTCCCACATTCCTGGAAATTTTGGCGTTTGTCTTAAGTGGCTCCCCTGTGAGAGTATGAAAGTATTGTCTACTTTGAAAAAAAAAAAAGGAAATAAGGGAAGTGTATAATTTTCTTACATTTTATTGATTGCAATATTATGCAAACCTGTACCATGTAAGTATAATAATACTGTAAGAAATATGGCCATTGAGAAAACAATTACAATTTCAGTGCCAGGTTTTCTAAATCAAACAGCACAACCAACTAGATCAGAGAATACATATCACACAATCTGCTGTGTTACAAAAAATAGTCCAAAATATTCAATTTAAAAAAATATTCAATTTAATAATCATAATTTTATGCTAATAATTTGAAACTGAGAAGACATTTATATTTATCAAGAGAAAATATAAAGTGCATCGTCTCCAGAGGGAAAAGAAATGATAAAAATTGAAAAATCAAATATAAAATCAAATCTCCCACAACAGAAGACACTGATTTTGGAAAGTTTTACAAATTTTTACCAGACTTTAAGGAACCAAGAAAAATCCCTAGCCTATCCTATTTCCAAGAATGAAAAAAGAGGAATATTGCCAAACTTTTATTATGAATCTTGTATAATCACAAAATCTGGCAAGACCAAAACAAGAAAACAAAAAACAAAAAACTCATTTATGAACCTAGGGGGCAAGAGTCCTAAATAAACAGCAAATAAACAAAAAACTAGGAAGCTGAATTCGGTAGTACAGGAAATATAAAAATTCATATTAAGAAAGAGTTCATTTAATAGTGCAAAAATGATTCAAACTCAGAAAATCAAGTAATATAAGCTACAGTATTAACAGCTGAAAGGAGTGACACCATATGATCATTCCAACTGGTAGAGAAAAGTCATTCAATTAAATAAATTCATATTCACTATAAAAGGTCTTAGCAACCTAGGCAGAAGATAGCTTCTTAACCCAGTAAAGAGCATCTTTCAAAAATAGACAGCAAACCTCACCCTTAGCAGCATTCCCATTCAAGTCATTTTATTTGGGGCATGTAGAGAAAATTAAGAATGACTGATTATTCATGAACAGTGTGGATCTCTTAGGCAAAAACAAATAAAGTGATACAATAAACCCAATAAATTTCATATGGATCAAAGGCTTTAAAATAACCAAAGCATAAACATTATAGGAAAGAGCATAGGTGAATTTTGTATCCTGAAGTGGGGACACTTTCTAAGAAGATAAAGACTAGACGCTATGAAGGAAAAGATGGATAAAATTGACTATATACAAGCCTATAAAGAAAAGCTGGACAACCCAATACAAAAATAAGCAATGTAAAATATCAATTATATCAAGTCAACTGTCAAACTGACAAAAATGCAAGCATTTGGGAATACAAATTCCTACCAAGAAACTATAACATCATTCTTTGTAGGAATATAAATTGGTGCAACTATTTGGGGTATAACTTGGTAATAACTATAAAAAGTTTAAGTACATGTATTCTTTTTATCCAGTATTCCACTTACAGGAATTTGCGGATATGCCTCAAAAGTACACCAAAATATATATACAAAGACAGTCACTGAATGTTATTTTTAATAGGAAAAAAATTAAATATGCGTCAGATGGGGACTAGTTAAAAGAAGTGTGGTATAACCTATGATGCAATACTAGATGGCCTTTAAAAAAGGGGGGTGGATCTGAATGGACTATTGAGAAATCATCCCAAAGATAATACTGTTAAGTGAAAAACACCAAGTGCAGAACAATGTGGTTTACCATGAGTCCTTTGAGTAAGAAGAAAAAGATGGCTAGATTATGTATATTGTATTATGTATATTTTATGTCTAAATTTTGATCACATACTCATGGAAAATGTATCTGAGCAGATACATGAAAATGGCCTGCTGAGAGGAGCAAGAACTGATTTTTACTTTATGTCTTCCTATTTTTAAGTTGAATTTTCTAACCACGTGATAAAATACTTTCTATTTTCATATCCATCAGGGGTTATTTAGATAGTAGGTTCATGGACCACTCAAATTCTTCACATTTTAATAAATTATTTTCAAGTGGTCCATAGCCCCATGTCCGTTGCTGTGTGCACTACCTCCTTGTAGCATGTAGACCCCAAGAATATGACCAAGTAAGCATTAGGACACCTTTATTAGTGTAGCCACACTGGGTTGATGGGTCATATGGATCAAGAACATTGTGTGCTGTCTAGTAGGATTGTTTTCCCCTGGGGGTCGAAAGAATAACAAATGTTAGCTGAATATTAGGGTAATAGACTGATAATATTGATATTAGAAAGCAGACATGTTTTGTTTTGTTTTTTACTGTTCCCAAACCAACTGTCAGAGGTGGCATCAAGCACATCGCGGGCAGTGATTGTGCTTTAGTTATTTGAGGTTCTTCCTCAGACTCCTATACAGCGCTTTGCACACATTAGCTGCTCAGTCACTCTTGGTGGAGGAAATTAAATTAGAAGCTCATGGCTTCCCCTTCCTTCCTTCCTTCCTTCCTTCCTTCCTTCCTTCCTTCCTTCCTTCCTTCCTTCCATTGGCAATGTGTTTTCATTGGATGATAAAATGTTATATTCATTAACAAATATATAGCATGCATTTTTTTTATACATAGACTTTTCTTTAGAGTAATGACGCTCGGACTTCACTTCTCAGAGCAGTAACATTTTACCAAAACAATTGGGAGAGACAAATATAGGATACCCAATACTTTATTTTGCAATATAAATTCATTTAAAAACATCTATTTTTATGTATAGTGCTAGGTGGGTACTAGACTAATCAGGGGATCTCTTTGTAAATTATATAAATCTCTAACTGCTGTGCTGTACAGCTAAAACTAATATAAAATAATATTGAATGTCAACTGTAACTTAAAAATAAAAAAATTAAAATTAAAGAAATAGCATACTCAAAAAATAAACCAAAAAGCATCTACTATCACTACCATGCCATTAACAAAAAGGCATTCAACACCAAAAAAACAAAACAGAAATGGGAGGCTATAATCTCAGAATAAAAGGCAGTTGTTTAAATAAATATAGTCAGCATTCCTCCTTTTTTCTCATGCTGGCCTCTGATTGGTGAAAACCCTGTCAGGATGAGTATGAGCCAATGGACCGTGTGACCTTGGCTGATTACTCAGCCTTCGTGAGGTTCCAGTTGCTTCTCTGTAAAACAGGGCAGTAATAGTCCCCAGCTCTGGGGTTATTATGAGGATTAAATGAGGTGATACGTGTAAATCCCCTACCAGAGCTGGGCACATGGTAAGTATTCGGCAAGTGCAAGCTATTAGTATTGCTGTGGGTGATGACATTGTTATCCTGGAACTGTCACTACAGGGAGTAGTAGGAAGCATAGGACCTCGGCTGTGCCCTCTAAGGACTCTGCATTTCACTGGGGAGAGAAGCACGCAATAAGAAAATGCCCCACGAGTGATGTGGGTGTGAGAAGCTTCAGGGTGTTGTCAGGGGAAGGGAGCAGTGCAGTGGAGTGTGGGGGGCAGGGCGGGTGGGCCAGGGTGGGTGCAGGTCTGAGTCAGCTGCCCTTTAACAGGCATTCCAGGCCTGTGTCAGGGGCTTTACAATCATGCCATTTCATCCCCACTCAAAAGCTATGCGGCTGTTCCTATTGTCATTCCCATTTTACAGATGAGGAAACTGAGGTGCAAAGTGCCAGAGCTGGTCAGGGGCACAGGTGGGATTTGAGTCCAGTTTTCCTGACTTGAAACCCAGGCTAGCATGTGGGCCCAGGAATCTGCCCTGTGCTCAATGCCACGGTGTCCTGTAGAGCAGTCTGGGCCAGAAAAAGCCACGAGGAGGAGTGAGCAGGGGCATGACCACCCAAGGGGGCGGCGTAGGAAGACAGAGTGTGGGCTTCAATGAAAGAGGGAGACACCGAAAACAAGAAGACTGGTTTAGAGGAAAATAGAAAGGGCCTGTGTGGTTGAGGTGGCTGCAGCTTAGAATGATGAGAGAGCTCTCAGGCCCAGGATCTTTCCGGTGGCTTGCAGCCTAGGCTTGGTCATTCGTGGCTCAACCCTGGGGCACATTCCACTCGATGCTGAGCTCTAAAACATGCCCATACCTGGGCCGCACCCCAGAAAAATTAAATGACAGCCTCTGGGCTCAAGCCCATGGGGACAGATCCAAGTTTCATGAAAACTTCCTAACGACAAAATGAAAGCACACAAAATCACCACCACCAAAAACAAAGTCCTATGTTTAGTATTTCTTTAAAATGAGGACAGAAATCATACAAATTACTGAAATTCTGGCCCCTTGCTTCCAAGATCTCTTTGAGCATCTGATTGCAGTCTGGCTTCTCCCCTCCCCGCCTAGAACACTATATAGCTGTCAGTACCTCCCAGCGTCCATAGGGCGCCATTCAAGGGAGAGTCCCTGGAGCTTTAGCTTCAAGGGAAGTCAGCATCTGGTCCTAGTAATCTGTATTTTTTTTAACCCCTCACCTGATTCTAATGTGCAGCCTCTTAGAGGACCTCTGATCTCTATATAGCATCAATGCCCTCTACAGGGCAGGAGAATCCCTTAATAAGTACCCAGATCAGCCCTCTGTGCTTTTAGCATCTCCCACCGCATATGCACACACCCCGATCACCTGCACTTGGAACGTGAGCCACCGTCTTGCCTCAGTCAATCATCAAATATTTATTGAAGCACGTGCTGTGTGCTTGACCCTGAGCTGGGCGCTATGGGAGAGGCAGATGCCCTGCCTCTGCCCTGAGATGAGCTCAGCACGTAGGGAAAGTTAGCTGAGGGTCGTGCCTGTCGTCAAGGCGTGTCACGGGTCATTGCTCTTTGCCTTTCCCGGGTTGTACATGTTTTAGGTCCTTGGGAGGGACTTGACATATCTTTACTACAGTAATTTGCATGAGAACTTGCTTCAACCAGAATTTGGGCAGAGTGGATGCAAAGTGATTTTTTTTTAATACATCATAAGCTGAGAAGAATCTCAGCATCATTCATCATTAGGAAAATGGAATTTAAAACCACAATAAGATACTTGTAGATACCTATCAGAATGACTAAACTTTTGAAAACTGACATTACCAAGTGCTGACAAGGAAGTGGGCCAGCTATAACTGACATATGTTGCTGATGGGAATGCAGAGTGGTATATCCCCGCTGGAAAATATTTAGGCAGTTTGTTATAAAGTTCAATATGCCCAGGGACCAAGGACTTCCACTCCTAGGTATAATATCTACCAGAGAGAAATTAAACATGTGCCCACACAAAGACTTGTATGTGAGTGTTCATAGAAACACTGTTCATAATAGCCCAAAGGTGGAAACAACCCAAATGTGCAAACCCTGGAGAATACACCATGGTGCATCCACAGAAAATCACATAATATATAAAAAGAAACAAACTAGTGATACACGCGACAACATGGATGGATCTCAAAAGTATTACGCTAAGTGAAAGATGCCGCTAACAAAAAACTACTTACTGAATTATCCCATTTCTGTGGCATTCTGGGAAAAGCAGACTAAAAGGGACAAAAATAAGATCAATGGCTGCCTGGTCTGGGGGCTGGAAAGTGGGACTGACAAGAAAAGAGCAAAAATGAGTATTTAGGGATGGTGGAACTGTTCTATATCTTGATTGTGATGTTGGTTGCGTGACTGTTGGCATGTGTCAAAACTTCCAGAACTGCACACTTTAAAAGGATGAATTTTCCTGAATGTAAATTATACCTTAATAAGCCTGACTTTTTAAAAAAACTATTATAAATAAATGATAAATATAAAATTAGGATAAAGGGTGTATTCTTAGCATAAGGACATGTGCCAAGTTAGATGATGAGACAAAAAGGAAAAAAAAACAAGAGCTTTTCACCCCAAAAGTGGAGCCAGCCCAGATTTTTAATTCCCATATATTGTGTTCCTGCTGGTGTGTGGTTTCTGGACAGTCTCCAGTGTTGCGCACTGCTCAAAGCTGTGCTTCAGCATATTTTTGGAGAATTCCCTGGGCCCACCGTGTTTGCAGTTGCCCCACTGGAAGTAGCTGCCTGGGTTCTCTGCTGCAATCTATCCTTGTTTGTAGGAAGCGTGTCTTCAGGGCTGGCAACCAGGCCACCCTCCAGGCCTCCCCTGGGTCTCCATGGTTATCCCTCACCAAGGGGAGAATGCAATGTTTCGGGTGGCACCAACCCTTCATTTTAAAACAAAAGCCTAATGAAAGGGCAGGTGTGCCTGGAGCCCTCTGTGATTAGCTGTAATTCTTGGCAGAGTGTGTGACATGCTTATTCTTCTGAATTAGTGCAGGGCACAAGGCATTTACCACGGTGCTAATTGCTATTGGATGAAAACAAGCAGCACCAGTATGTGGGCATGAGGCAAGACAAAACAGATGCCAAAGCCATTCAGAGTCGTACCCTGCGTCGGGCGTTGCGCTGGTGGCTGAGAATGCGTTTGTGTAACTGTCAGTCTCCTGTGGGTAGGGTGTGAGGAAGTGAGCCTGGAATCCGACATGACTCTGGGTAGCTGGGCAGCCACACACCCTCCTTCCTACCCTGCAATACACTCAGCACTTGTGTGCAGTGCTGTTCTTTATACTTGAGTAAAGTTAGACAGGGAAATAATGTGCGTGGTCTAAGCATCTCCCCCAAAACCCTGCCGGACAGGGCATTTCCTCTGTAAGGGAACAATTGCACTCAAGCGAAGCCAGTGGTAGGCCAAGTTTAACTCATTCACTGGACTTATTCAAAAACGCAAGTCTAGGAAAAAATGACATATTTCAGTGTCATTTGTTGTGGAAAAACATTTTGTGCACATCCTGCTTCTCTATATTCTTGTCTTCCCCACCATCACCATAGACATGTGGAGATAAAAAGACCCAATAAACCAAATCTCCTGAGCTCTCCCAAGTATGGTAATGGCGGTCAGTAATAGAGCTAATATTACTGTCCATTTTTATCAACATACACTCAGAGGTGGTGATGAGGGGCCTTCATGGGTTGAAAAAATAAATACCCATCTTTGGGGTCCTTAATTACTTCTCTGATAGTTAAAAAAATAAAACTCTGGAAAAAAATAACATGAGAGGAAAAATTAACTCAAATTTTCCTTAAAGATACATGGAAACAGCGATGTTCAGAATTTCAGAATCGACTGGGGTGGATTGTCTGCTCCTAAGAGTCTAGCCCAGATGCCCCAAGCTGGACCAAGACTTCTAATGGAGACCTAGTCAGGCAGAATGCAAAGGTATCATGGCAGGTGCTCCGGGCTCAGCAGGGGGAAAGCACCAGGTAACAGCGAAGCTGCCTCTGATGTCCTCCAGGCTGTCCACTTTCTGTGAGATAGCTCCATGTCTAGTGAATGTCCCATGTCAAGGATGGTATTCTAGATAAATATGGATCTGAGCCCGGCTAGTCATCACAAATCCTACTTCTCCCAAACCTCATCAGAATTATTCTCCCCACTGAAACCCAGCTGCCCATAAGGCTTGGGGTGGTCGTGTGGAAACCATGCGTTTCCTGATTAAGCAAGATGACCCCCTCATCCTCTGTGCCCCTGGGCCCAAGATGACACTCCCCAGCTACAGGCAAAAGGGGATGGTGCCACGAAAGGAGTGGGTATTTCACAAGAAATTGAAGGGAGCGATGGCGATTAAATAGTGTTTGCTTGATGCAGTCGAAACCCCCTTCTCCTCCTTCCTTTTTCCCTGTTCCCAATTATTGGGCTGTCGGAAAAGTCATGACATACTTTTCCTGTTTTTCATTGAAAAACTGCGTCATGACTTTTCCGACAACCCACTAGCTCCTCTGCCGTGGATATTTTTTCTGTCTTCAACTCCACCATGCTCCTGAGGCTCCCAAAAATGCAATCAAGCTACAAATTTTGTTTTTCTCTTTGTTTTTGTTGCAATACCATGCATTCAGCTGCAAAGTATATGGAAGTATATGGTGATTGGACTCAAGATACCAGGGTTCAAATCTCTCTTCTGCCTCTCAGTAACCAAGTAACCATGGCTGAGCCCCTTAAGTGCTTGGAGTCTATCTTTGCATCTGTAAAGTGGGGACACACTGATGAATATTCCTCCTTCACAGGAGCATCAAAAATCTAGGTAATAACGCTTCCCATGATGCCCGGCACCTCATATCTGTTCATATATTTCTTGAATCTTAAAGAGAAAAATGTAAATATTACCGTGTATGTAAGCTTGCTTCAGAAAGGGAAATATATAGTCATTCTTTAAAATGTGTAGTAGTTATATTTTCCCAAAACCAACAAAAAAAACCCAGAATTTTTAATAGGCTTATAAACACTGGAATTCAGAAAAAAAAAAAAAACAGAGCCTGAACTGCCTACTGGGTGCAGGCTGGCAACAGGCAAACAAGTTCAGCTATGAGTAGTCTTTGCTTATAGTTCCTAAAGGTTACATTTGCATTTGTAATCACTGCTCTGTCACATTTTGATAAATTGGAGAACAGCTAGATCTTTCTCTTGAAAAACTTCAGTCTCTTTGCTGTATAGACTGAGCTGTTTGTTTTCAGAATTGACTGCTCAATTGCCACGTTTCCTCTACTCTCTGTTAGCAGCTGAGAAAGTGGTCAGGTTTGGGAAGTTCCTGCTGGAGGATGATGTGGCCCCAGTGACACCCATGCCCGGAGGCTATTGACACTGTCATTACTGTCCTTGGGAACTCTCGAGCTCCTCTTCAGGGCCCTTTGGGCTTTGAGCAACAAACATCAGCTCCTCTGAAGACAGGACCCAGAGCTACCTCCTCTGGTCACCAGTCAGAGTGCTACAGATCACAGTAACCATTTCCCTACAAATGCCCAGGAACTTCAATTAAAAGTGGATGACCTCCCTTTGGGACAGAAAACCGATCAGGGAAATTCCAGAAGGGCTGATGAGGTCACGGACCAGTTTCCAGGGGGATAACACAGTGATTTCCTCATCTCGCTTCTAAAGTACCTCTCAAAAGTACCAAATACCCCACAAGCTGATGGGAGTGGCTGAAACCACTTTCCTCCAACCTGCATGGTCCAAGCACCTCCATTGACTCCAAGAATCCTGTGAAGAAACTCGTCATCACAGAAAACCATTGCACGGTTTAAGGGTGATGGAATTTTTTTTTTTTTTTTTTTAAAGATTTTTACTGGGGAATTGGGGGGTTGGGAACAGACAAATTGCTGTCATTTTGCTCTTCAGTCTAGCTGTGGAGGATGTTGCTTCACTGGCCCAAGTTGGCACCATCATTGCGCTCTTCCCAGGCGAGGCAGATCAGTCGCCGGCTTCTGGACGGCCGCTCACGGCGGCTGCTGGCCACTCACGCTGTTGTTCAGCATCCTAGCTGTAGAGGGCAGTGTCACTGGCCCTCATATGTGGGATCCGAACCGGGGCCCCCTGGCGTCCCAAGCAAGCTCCCAACCATCGCCACTCGGCCAGCCCGAGGGTGATGGAATTCTGAAAGCTGTGTCAATCAAGCCCCCAGCTACAATAGGAACAAGGGAATTAGCCAGGTGAGGAGGACACACCCGCCCAGCTGCCCCAGCTCCTGTCTTTCTTCAGCGTCCCCTCCCCTCCTGATTTCCAGGCCCTCAGCTGATTCTACCCTTGTCCCCACGGCCAGGTTCTTCCTTCGCCATGTGTACTTGGTCTTCTAGTAGCAGCAGTTGGTCTTCTAGTAGTTCTGTATGAAGAACCTTGGGACTTTTGTCAGGAGCCTAGTATTTCTAGAATTATCTATATGAGAGCAGTTAGGAAAGCTGGTAAAAGAAAAATCAATCAATGAATCAATCAATCAATCAATGAGGTGCCTAACTGTGAAAGGAAGGGAAATGGGTGGAGGATACAGGCATAAAGCTTAATGAGAACCAAGAAACCTTTAATTTATTTCTGTAAATGGAAATGGGCACCTTGAGAGGATGGGGGGTGGGGGAACTATTCATGAAAAACAAGGAAAAGGGAAGTGAGGGAGAAAAGGACAGTGGCGAGTGAAAACTTAAGATCATGGGACTCACGAAAATCATTCTCATTTCTGGCTCTCGTTTTTTATAGGATGTTCTTCCCCTGTTGCCCAGCCCTTCCCTGCCAGGACCAGCTAAGCCCCCTCCCTTTTATTCCTACAGAAATAATATAACAGTAGTGTATTTGCATAGCCAGTTCCAGGCCTAGAGTCTGTGAAGGAAGGGGTAGGACAGAAAGGCTCTGCAGCCAGCAGTTCCCTGGGCTCCGAGCCATCACTTTTGCTGCAGAACTGTGGTCTGTGACTGGAGGACATGGCTCTTTCCTGCCTTTGATGGGGTCCCAGGCAATGGCAGGGGCTGTTCCTGGGAGCAGAGAGACACGGACCATGCAACGTGGGTGGGGAGAGATAGTCAATCTAGGTGACGAGTTGGTCACCCCAGACATCCCAGAGATGGATTATAAATGTGCTCTCATTGACAAGAGGCCATTATCGAGTTTGCTATATGAAACACCACTCCAAAACCTAGCGACTTAACACACGAAACATTTGTTATTTAGCTCTGGGTTCCAAGGAATGTCTGGACAGCTAGGGCAGTTCTTCTGCTCTGGACCAACCCGATTTCTGTGGTCTGCTGGTGGCTTGGCTGGAACTGGATGTCTCACTCACGTGTCTGGCAGTTGGCCAACTGGTTGATCTAGGAGGGCCTTCCCTGAGACTTCATGTCTCCACTCCATGCAGCCTCCCATCCCCCTACAGGCTAGCCCACACCTTGTCACATGGCAGCAGCATCCAAGAGAGGGAGAGCAGAAGCTGCAGGACCCCTCGAGGCCGAGGCTCAGATCTCATACAACCTCACGACCTTTACCTTCGAGGAGTACGGAAATAGACTCGTCCTCATGATGGGAGGAGCTACAAGGACTGTGTGGTCACCTAGAGTCTGCCCAGCCAGCAGTCCTGCCGCTGATGTTCTGGGTTGAATCTGCCCCGCATGGCTGTATCACTTTGGGCCACCGCTTTGTTTCCCCAAGTGCTATTTTTATCTCGTTCATCATCTGGAAATTAAGAGACATAGATTCAATTATCTCTGAGTACCCTTTCAGCTCTAAAATTTGATGATGATAAGAATTTATAGCTTGACAACAAGTGTTGGTGAAGATGTGGAGAAATTGGAACTCTTGTGCATTGTTGGTGGGACTGCAAAATGGTACGGCCCCCTATGGAAAACAGTGTAGACGTTCCTCTAAAAATTAGAATGACCATATATAATCTAGCAATCCTACTTCTGGGTATTTATCCAAAAGAATTGAATTCAGGATCTCAAAAATATATTAGCACTCCCATGTTCATTGCGGCACTATCCATAACAGTCGAGATGTAGAAACAACCTGTCTGTTGATAGATGAGTGGATAAAGAAAATGTGGTATGTGTGTACACGCACACTGGGATATTATCTAGCATTTAGAAAGAAGGAAATCCTGCCATATGTGACAACACGGACGAGCCTGGGTGACATTATGCTGAGTGAAATAAGCCAAGCACAGACGGACAATATATACTGCGCGATTCCACTTACATGAGGAATCTAAAACACTCAAACGTGTAGAAGTAGAGGATAATGGTGGTTGCCAAGCGCTAGACAGAGAGGGAAATGAGGAGCTGCAAATCAATGGGTAGGAAGTTTCAGTTACACAAGATGAGTAAGTTCTAAAGATCTCCTGTACCACCCGATGCCTGTATGTGCACTTAAAAATTGCTAAGAGAACAGATCTCATGTGAAATGTTCTTACCATAATAAAAGAAAAGTAAAATAAAGTAAAAATATATAGCTTGTGTTTGTTGAGTGATTACCATGTAGCAGCACGGTTCTAAGTGCTTTGCATGTAATAACTCATGTAATCCTCACAACAGTCTCCAAAGTCCCATTTTACAGGAGAGGAAGCTGAGGTGAAAGGAGGTTAAATAACTTGCCCCAGGTCACCCAGGTAGTGTGGCAGAGCCAGAATATGAGCACACGTTCCCTGACTCCAAATCCCATCATCCTAACTGCTAGGCTGTGTTGCCTGCCTGGGCATCACAGTTCTTTCATGAACAGCAGCAATACATTAATGATCTGTCTGTATCAGGACTGCTCCTTAAATCTACTCCTGTGCTTTCATTAATAAAAGGATGTTTTTTTCCCTGAAACTCAAGTGGTTAAACATAATTTTTCTCCTACCTTCCTTCTCATAACTTTATTCATCCATCCATTCTTTCTTTCATAAGTATTTATTACATTTATATAAATGGGAATTGTGTCATTAACAGTTACAATAGCCTTACACTTTGTGTTTTCAAACTGCTTCACTCATTACTCCTGCTTCAATTTCCTTTCTTCTGGCTCATAGGAAAGGTATTGTACCCATATTACAGATGGAGAAATTAAACCGGGAAAGAACTATAAGACTGTTTCTGTTTATGCTAAGAGAGAGTGATCAAGTTGCATTTATGCTCTTAGCTAGCCTATTGTCCCAGAAAACAAATTTCTTTTTCTGATGGTTGAGTAATGAATACTTTATGTTTTATAGCATTTTATCTTTAAATATTTCATATGGTCCCAAATTTAAATGGTACCAGAAAGTTTATAATAAAAGCCTTCTTCCCTCTTTTCTCCAAGCTGCCCAATTCTCCTCCTCAGAAACAGTCAATGTTTGTTTGTTTGTTTGTTTGTTTCTTGTATGTTTTCTTGGAGCTATTTTATCAGCAAGCATTTATCAACAAGCACATATACATATACACACGTATATATTTTTCCCTTTTTACATAAATGATAATGTATCAGTACATAGTTCTGTATTTTGATTTTTTTTTAATTAGCAGTATATTTAGGGAGTAATTCTTCAATCTTCTATGGATGCATAGTATTCCATTATATGGAATAATATCAATAAATTATATTAAATTATTTAGTCCCTTATTGATGGACCTTTAGGTTATATCTAACCTTTTCTCCATTTTACGTAACTGAAGCTTCCAGAAGTGTAGTAGCTACAGTAAGAGTAGCAGCTAAGAACTCAGGATTTTGAAACAATAATGATATGCTATTTCACCACAATCAGATTAGCAAACATTATAAAGTCTGAAAATACCAAGCATTGGGAAGGATGTGAAGAAATGAAAACTCTTATAATCTTTTGGAGGGAATGTAATTGACTACAATCATTTTGGAGAGCAATTTCATGCTATTTAATAAGGTGGAAGATGCATACGTCCTGCAACCCAGCAATCCTGTGTCTAGCTGTAGTACCTCCAGGAGAAACACCCACAAACGTGCACACGTGCGCGCGCGCGCACACACACACACACACACACACACACACACACACACAGAACCATGTTCCCAGCAATGTGACTTATAATAGTGAAAATGCATGAAAAACTAAATGTTTACCAAAAGGAGAATGGTTAATATGTTGTTTATTACAATAAGCTCATTAAAACTGTAGTTTCAACATAGAAAAAACTCAAAAACATAATGTTGAGTCAATAAATCAAATTGCAAAAAAACTGTGTACGCTTTCTTTGCATTTTTCAGGGTGTTGTATATTGTTTGTGAATATATATATATATATATATATATATATATATATATATATATGAGAGAAAAGTGTAAAATCTTTCCTAGAGAGGGTAGAGCACAACTTCAATAGAACTGTTATTTGGGAGAAGAAAGTGAGAGGAACAAGAGTGAAAAAAGTCTTAAAAGGAGAATCATCTGTATTTGTAACACTTTATTGCCAAAAAAGGACATAAAGCAAATATGACAAAAAATATTAGCATTGTTAAATTGGGGTGCTTAATAAATAGGTGTTTATTAGATTATTCTCTCTCCTTTTCTGAATGATTAAAATACATCATAGCAAGAGAAAAAAAGTGGAAAACAATGAACATGAGCCTTGAGGTGAAATAATCCTGGATTCAAATCTCCTCTAACACTTACCAGTTGCGTCATATTGGGTGGTTTCCTTAACATCTGTGGACCTCAGTTTCACCATGTGTAAAATGGGAATGATATTGCGTACTTTGAAAAGCAGGTGTCAAGACCGGATGTGATGTTGTATATAAAGCCCCGGCATGACGGCCTCATAGGTGCTCAGAATAATAGTTATTACTGTAACCCAGTGGTTCTCAACCAGGAACGCATTGCCCCACACCCCAGGGGACATGTGGCAAAGTCTGGAGACATATTTAGTTGCCACAAATATGGGGGATGGGAAATGCTGATGACATCTAGTGGGTAGAGGCCAGCAATGCTGTTAAACGTTCACCTGTGCCTGCCCCCCCTCCACTCCCACAGCAAAGAATTATTCAGCCCCAAATCTCAATAGTGTTGAGGCTGAGAAACCCTGCTGTAGCCCAGGGTCACCCAGAACTTGAACTGGGCCCCCTGACTCCCAGTTCAGAGCTCGTACCTCTACCACACATGAGGCTGGTTATTCACGGCCTTTCTACTGAATAACTAGAGTAACTGGCAACAGGTGTTTACTCCTACCCAATCAGCTTCACATTGGGTAAAACCTAATGTGACGGAGCAGAACATCTGCCTAGAATTATAGACGGTCTTCATAAATATTTCTTGAATGAATGAATTAATCAATCAATGAATGAGCGCAGCCTCTTAAATCATGAAGATCTGGTCATTATTCTTGGCATAACTTCTCTGATTTCCCATTCACTTAAAATGAAGGCCTACTCAGTTTTCACTTTCTTATCTAAAGAACCAAAACACAGTGAGTCAGAAGTTCTCAGAGCCTTGTGGCCCATCTCAGAAGGGTCCTCGAACAACTATGGGCTCATCTTCCAATAGTTTTTGTCAAGACACAGCTGGAATTTGCTAAGACACAGAACTTTTCAGCTTAAAGTGATACGAAAGTAAAGTGAGGAATTGACCTAACGATGAGCATAATTATGACACTTAAATCTGATTTGATTCTAGCACAGCTTGTGGCGAACATTTCTTATTCTTTTAATGCAGCCAACAGGAATACATGCAAATCTTTTGCAACCGTTTGCTTTTTGCTTTATTCTAGGCACTGATTTGGGGAGCTCAGACGTGGTTTTCAGTGGACAACTTTGAGTCCCTATCTTCTTGTTCACCATCGATTTCAGAGATAGTAAGTACCACTTCTTTCTGCACTCATTTTTTTCTAATGTTTGCTTTGGCAACATTGACGCCCTCACCAATTGTTTCAAGGGATGTAAGCATTACTAATAATCTTGACACGTTCTAGTTTCTACTTACGTGTGTGTGTGTCCAACAGGGCTTGAAGGAGAGGAGATTTAGCAAACCAAACGGTGTAGTGACGAAAAAGACACTATGACTAGGCTTTGCTTCAAGTTCTACTTTCCGCTTATAACTGGCTAAGTGACCTTGAGAAAGCTACTTAACTCCTCGGTTTCTTTATCTGCCAAATGAGAAATTGGGGCTGGATTAGTTTAAAATGTATTTCCCTAAACTCTTCAATATTCTACTCACATAGAGATTGAAAAACATTCATTTAAAGCAATGCCTTCCAAAGCATGATGGGCAATCCGTCTGCTTCAATTACTGCAGTGCTTGCTAAAACTCTACCTCCCCATGCCCCTTCCCAGATCCACTGTGTCAGGATCTCTGAGGCTGGAGAGCAGAAATCTGCCTTTTTAATGGACTCCCCTGGTGAATTGGATGAACTGTAATGTTCAAGAACCGCTGCCCTAAGCACTGAAAGCGTCATTCTGTTCACATGTACCTTCAGTTCTGTATGATGTGATAAGCTAGGCCTGGGCCAGGCAAAAACTGGCTGGAATCACTTGTATTCATAGAAGGATGTAAAAGGTCGGGATCTGATGGCTGTTTTACCTTTTTCTTGGCTCCGTATCTTCGCCTTTGGCTCCGTCCTCCACTCAACACTTCATTGGCCAGATCTAGGTGTCTTGCACAGGCTCTTTGGCTCTCCTCCCCTTGGCTGCAATTGAAAGAGAGTAAAATCCTCTTGGAAATGGCCGTTGATGGATAGGCTCTCCTCTAGACTCTATTCAAAACGCCATCGTCAGTCTGTGTCGCTCCCAGAGATGCCATAGTCATCGTCTCCACGTGTGCAATAGGCTTCGCTGTCAGTCTTTTCCTATGGAGGGTTGGGCTTTGCTCCCAAGGGTGTCATCACCTTGGAATAACTACAGGGATGTGGCTGGAGATAAACCATGTTTGTATTTGGAACCAAAATGGCAGACTGAGAGCAAGAAGGGGCCATGCCCCGAGTTCCCAAATCAGATTGCACCAGACCACGCTCAGAGGTCGGGACTGTGAACCAAAAAAGCATTCGGACCATGCTGGAGTCCAGTTCAGTTGCCAGTGCAGGATACATGGCATTTCAGGCTTTCTAAACTGTGTACCAAAACCCTTAAGGAATCACAGGCACCCCTAAAGAGACTTACATCTTACAGGAAAACTAAATCCTGGCTTTGAAACACAAACAAGGTCTCCCAGAGACCCCCCTGCCAGGATCAGTCTAATTGCTCAGTGGGGTGACTGCTGCTCTTCTCCAGAGCTTCAGCAGATATTATTTTCTGGCATCAAATAAAGGGAATTGGAGCTTTAAGAACATAGCGTCTCTGTGGTCTGCTGTGGGTCAGATATAAAGCTCTCCTCCCAAATCACACGCAAAGCATTGTGTGTGATGTGTCAGGTAAAATACTAACAAGTGCCCCATCAGGAGGGAACCACTCACCCATAAAGAGCGTTCCAGACAACACCCACCGCTGGCCAGGGATGGATGTGGGCTTGATTTGATTTGGGGCTGATTTATTGGTTCGCCTTGCTTCTGGAATAGCATAACTTGGATTTAATGTCTCAACTACTGAATCCAATACGGGTAGGTTCAGTGACTTGTTATTATTTAGCATTTATGAAGTAGGTGTCGGTGCACTTGGAACTTTACAATGACTCATAAAAAGGCACCATCCTGGCCGCTGAGCATAAGGTTGCTGCTGGTTGAATTACTGCCTGTGTAGAAGTGAGCGCAGGAGGGACCTGGAAATCCTTTTCCCCCAAACAACTATATATCCTGGCTCCTCACTGCATCTGGGCCCAAACAGAAGAGGTGTGGTCACTGCTTCTACCATTTTGATATCAGTATCAAAATGCAGTTGACTCAATGCATACTTCCTGACACTTTGGAAAAGCTTAGCAAACACGGATGGATGGATGGATGGATGGATGGATGGATGGATGGATGAATGGAGAACTCTCTTATCAGTGGACAGCTGTCATTCCCTGTTTTCTCTGCCACCTCCAGTTTTGTGTATGCATCTTACAAAGCTTATGATCATAGGGCTGACGGACTTGGAAGGGAACTTTACTTAAGTGGCTTTTTGCAATGAAGATGAGATCAATATATCTATGAGGTGGACAGAAACATAATGAGAAACCGATTACACAAAATCATATGAACTTGTTAACAATAGCATGTCAGTGTTAATTTCTTGGTTTTAATTATAGAAAGAGGAATTATGCTGGAGGAAGCAGGGTGAAGGGTATAGGGGAATCTGCTACTTTGGCGACTTTCTATGAGTCTGTAATTACTTCAAAAAAGAAGCACATGAACTTCTGCCTCCACATCTTTGTAGTCACCTAACTGCCTACATCTTCCAGCTCTTTGGCCCTCCGCTGACAATAACAAGCCCAAAGGTGTCAGTTCAGGACTTCCAAAACAGCCAAGTCAAAATTAGACATGGAAAAGATTTACTGGGGGAAACGCTTGGGAAGCATAAAGTGAGAGGGAGGTGGGAGGGTGGAGGGTGGAGGGTGGAGGGTGCCAGGAAGTTCTAACACCTGTGACAGGTAGAAAGAGCCTCAGACTGCACACAAATCAGAAAAATCTCAACCAAGCCAGTGAGTCCCTGAGCCAACTTTTCCTGCTTGAGGCATCCCCCATGGAGGAAGATGGCCCAGTTCTTGTACCTTCAGCTGCTCAGTCATCCCTGGAGCAGCCTGGCCTGGAGTGAATACTGGGTGAACCCAAAGGTGCAATGACAGCTGGAGGTTGTCAATCGTTTTGCTCCCAGAACAGGTTATTGTAAAGGGAGAGTTGGGCAGTACAGCTCCAAAGCCACCATACTAGACAATGTTTATCTCTCAGTCCTCTTGCCTTTCTATCCAGCCCTTTAGTGACCTTGACTCCTTGTCCCTCTGTTCGGCTCATATTCTAACTCCCAAACCAGAGTGAATTCCACCCTCTGCTTCTTCTATATGTCTGCTACCCAGTGCAGTTTAAAGAAAGTTATAGAACCGAGCCAAGTGGCCCACCATATGTGTGTGTCATCCAACATCAGGC
Source organism: Hipposideros armiger (assembly GCF_001890085.2). Taxonomy (NCBI): domain Eukaryota; kingdom Metazoa; phylum Chordata; class Mammalia; order Chiroptera; family Hipposideridae; genus Hipposideros; species Hipposideros armiger. The sequence continues at coordinate 2,332,176 of NW_017731359.1, read as the reverse complement.
GACCCTCATGACACCTCAGTAACCTTTCACTTCCTTTCCCTTGATGCTGTGTCACATTTCTCACTGTGTCTATTGCAACCCTGTTCAACTTTCATCAAGTCCGTCTGCAGTGTGCACATCCTCACTGATTTCCAGACGACCTTCCCACATGAGCCCCCTAAGTGCGCCCCCTCTGCAATCTACAGCTTTCTCCATCCTCTCCTCCTTTCTTTATGTGTTGGAGAAAGAAAGGTACTTCTCTCCAGGGTCTCCCCTCTTTGGACTCTCACTTGCTCTCTGCCCGCCTCCTTTGGTTTNCTCTCTCTCTCTCCCTCTCCCCCCCACCTCCTCTCCCTCTCCCTCTCCCTCTCATGCATTTTCTTCCTCTCTGCTCCATGGGATTCTTCCCCTTGACCTCTGAACATGGGCTTCTGAATCATAAACCAAACTTTCTCCTGATCCTTCGATCCTCATGTCTCTCACCTCTCCTCCTTATCAAACCACTTGAGAAATGTTTCTACACTTGCTGTGTCCTCCCCCTTCTTACTAGATACTCATACCCTCCTCCCCTCCCCCAGTTCCCCCAACCCTCAGGTGAAACTTTTCCTCACGGGCCTGCATTGCTGAACCCAATGCCTCCTCTGGGGTCTCACCTTCTGTGACCTTTTATCTTGCCTGTCACCCCCACACTCCACATTTTCTCCTCCCGTGGCTTTTGGGTTATGCTGCTCTCAACTTCCTTCCTATATTTCTGACCTTTTCTTTTCTGACTTCTCATCACCTCTAAATACAGATGTTGTCCCAGGATCCCATCGTCAGCACTCTTGATGTGACTCTGCGTTCTCTCCCTTCATATCCTCGTCCATTTTCATGAGTTGGACTCTCAGTGCTCTGCAGAAGCTCTGGATCCCGACACTAACTTCCCCCTCGCACTTAAATGCCTGGACACTGTCCCTGCACATCTTGCCAAAGCTTCCAGTTCTGTGCCTGCACGTCCTCCCCATCCCTCTCCTCCCGGCTTCCCTGTTTCTCTTAACGAGGCCCCATTCTACAAGTCACTCAGGTTAGAATCCTGCTGTCCGCTTGACCCTTCATATCCGTTGCTCCGTCCATCCTTCCTTCACAAGCTCTCCCAGACTCCATGCCAGACTCACGGTCACTGCCCTAGCTCCAGCCCCGACTGTAGACACCCCTAAATTAGGCTTTCCACCTTGAGTCTTTTCTCCTTCCAGGTCATCATAGTCCCTGATAGAAGTTTTATTTTCCTAAAAACATAGCTTTCATTATGTCCCTTTTGTGCTGAAAAATCTTTGATGGCTCTACATTGTGTACTTAACTCCTTCCTGCCTAGTAGCTAAAAATAATCTCCTCCCAGCTAAACTGCATGGTATTTTTCCTAAATGTCTTTTCTTCAGCAACTGTTACCAGCTGGCCACAAACTAATTCTACCAGCTCCCTCTTCCACCACCCGCCCACCCCCAAAGGGATAAAGCGGGGTGCATGTGTGTGCGCGTGTTCTTGTTTCTAACCTATTCCTGTATGTTTTCACCTGGAGTAACCAGTCTCCCATAAGCGATGTGAAAGCAGAGCATTCTGTTGGGTTTTACTCTTAAATACGGTTGTAACCTGGTGACCAAGAGCAAGGCTCTGGCATCTTCCTCCTGAATTGAAATCCTGTACATGTGTAATTACCTCTCTGAGCCTTGGTTTCTTCATCTATAAAATAGGCTAATAATGTGTGTGTGTGTATATATATATATATATATATATATATATATATATATATGTGGTGGGATTATTATGACGACTAAATAAAGTAATGCACAAAGCAGGTTTAGAGCCGTGCTGGGCCCCTAACAATGCTCAGTGTTAGCTATTGTTATTATCATCATCGTTATTGTTTTATCAACCTTGCAGCATGACATTATCTACAGCTTAATTATTCACTGTTTGGCATGAGAGACTAACTTGGGAATTATACACAACTGGTGAATTAATATCCCAAGTACTTCCACTAAGACATCAGGCTAATAATTTTTGGTACTTTAGATAACCCATGATGGGTCCCAGAGGACCGTGAAAGCAAAAGTCCACATTTTTCCTAGTAAGAATGGACTTTTTTTTTTTTTTTAGTTTTAACTCTCCATAGTTTCATGTAGCAGCTTCCACTACTGAACAACTGTAAGCTGAACTGAAGAAGGAAAGAAAGTCCTGTTGACACTGAGTTCTCTGATCTCTCACATGAAATAACAAACATGGCTCAGACTGTAAATGAGACCAAGGACCTGGCAAAGATGGCAAAAGAGAAAATGTAGGAAGGAGGAGGGGCTATCTTAGAGAGAGTTCTAAGAAAAGCAGTTTGAAATATAAGAGTTGATTCTAACAAAGACATTCATGTGAGGTTTAAAACTGAACAGCGAGATGGCTGCCCAACACCATGAATATAATTAATGCCACTTAATTGTGCCCTTAAAATGGTTGAAATGGCAAATTTTACTTTACGTATGTTTTCACATATCAAAAAATATAATACATGCACACACACAAAAAAAAAACACAAAAAAACTGGATAGCTAAGATGTATAGCAATTCATGATATTTCTATTTCAGAATGTTTTTTGTATGACAGATATGCTTATGTCAGCTCAGTGTTCCTTGAGTACCTACTGTGTACAAGCACAGTGCTTGGTACATTGTATCATAATATATAGCTATATATTTTCTGTATTAGTACTAAAGTGTTTATTACTGTTGATGAGAGAACGAGAGCATACATAAACACATAAATGGCTGTATGCAATCATCATGGATTTTGGGGCAAAGCATGCCTGTCTTAATTGAAAGAAAAGAAAAAAATAAGAACCTGACTTCAGAATTGTTCGCAAAGTACGTTCTGCTTTAAACATAGAGCACTGAAGCATAAGCCAGCTAGCTCCTGTGTTGTCGCTGTGATGCTTAAAAGAACCAATATGTTGTCTTTTCCCATCCAACTTTGCATGAATTCAGTCCAACGACAATCACTAAAGAAGGTTGCAAATAAACAAGAGTCCCTTGCACGTGGCAGCAGAGCCGGGGATCCCATATGTGACATCAGGCTCGCTCACTGAGAATTTGTACATCTGCCTGGTTGCTTTTGGACTTGTTCATGTATTTAGGGAGAGGAAGGAAGGGACAGTGACTCTGGATGATATAAATGATCATCTTACAGTCTATTCCTAACTGTCTTTCCCCCGTTGGAAGAGGGGAAAAAACAATAGTAAGAACAAAAGTAGTGACGTAACCGAACAGACAGCTTGTTACAGTGGGAAGGAGAATTAAGCAGATCTGTGAAGGTAGGTAGGTTATAATGTGGTTAAATTTGCTCTTGGTAGCAACATTGAAAAGCTTTGGTAGATACAATAGTTTGTTTTTATGGTAAAATGTAATATATGTTTGGAAGAGCAGACATATACATTTTAGAGTATCCTCATAAAGTATATAATCGCTTCTGAGGTCAAAGCATGGAATATCGCCAGCCCCTCAAAAACCCTAGCTCCCATTATGAGTTCCTTCTTGAGCATAACCTCCTTCTCTAATAGATGTAACCATTTTCCTGGGTTTTATGGTTATCATTTCCTTGCTTTTCTTCAGGGTTTGTTTTTCTTTTTCCATTTGTGCCTTGCTTCTTTCCCTCAACATGAATGTAAGATCTACCATGGAATACATCCGTTTTCATTACAGTGTGATAGTCCACCGTACAAATAGAAAGTGTTCTTGTTGATGGATATGTAGTTACGGCCGGGAACATTCTTATCATGTATCCTGTGCATATGCTCACTGATTTCTCTCAGGTGGTGCTTCTCTGACCTGAGAGCTCATGACCCTCACCCAGAAGGTTCACAGATGGCAGGGCCCCACCCTGAGTGTCTGATTCAGTGGAACTGGGGTGGAATCTGAGTGTATATTTTTTACAAGTTCCCAAGTGATGTTGATGCTGCCAGCCAGGAGTGGGGACCACACTTTGAAAACCATGCTTTGTTATAGGGAGGGATCTGCTGGCCCAAGGGGCATGCATCTTTTCAGCTTTACAAAGGAATGCAAAACCATGTTTAAAGTAGTGTCTTTACATTCCTGCCAACAGCGTATGAGTGGCCTGTTTTCTTACACCCGTGCCAACATTTGTTATTGTCATACTTCAAGTTTTGCCAAGGCGGTGGGTGTGCAAATTGTCTCTCATTGTGGTTTGAATTGACATTTCCTTACTTGCAATGAATTTGAGCACTGATTAGCCATTTGGATTTCTTTTTTTGTGATGCACCTAGTCCAGTCTTTTGCCCATTTTTCTGTGGGTTATCTGTCTTTTTCTCACTGATATTTTACTACTATTTATTGAAAAGACCACAGTAAAATTCTCATTAATGAATTTTTTAAACTTAAAGAAATCTTAGTATAGTTGGACAAAAATCTCCTTTAGTAATAGCAAGAATAAGGTACAGAAGAAAATTCTTTAGATAGCCTATTTTGCAAATGGCTTCCTAGAAAATAAATTAAGGACTGTTTTCTCCAAACAAGCTACTAACTGTAGAGGCAAAACCACATAGAGGAAATATCAGCATTCTTCATACATTCACTGAAAATGTGTCCGTAAGCACGAGGCTGTCTTTAAATGGTAATAATGCAACTGAAATAGATCATTCAAAGAAAGGAGACCTATTACTGAGGCCAACATGGTCGTGGACACTTGTTAGCTTGTCTCTGAAGAACAAAATTCTGAGCAGCAAAAGCTTCAAGTGAATGAAATTGTATCCAATTCTCAATCTAATGAAAACGCTTTGGGCTCTGGGCCAGAAAATAGATTTGGATCATGGATGGGACTTTTTCAGAGCCTTAAACTTAAATGACTAGATTTATTTTTTAAAGTACCACCCCTACTCAGTCTCTTGGAATAAAAATGTGGTTTTCAATAAAAAAAGAAAAAAACACTTTTTAACTTCATTTCAACATAAGGATGGACTGCACAGTCTTTGATCTTAGGTGGTTCAGAAAAGCAGACACTTCATTCTGGTGCGTGCTGAACATGTAGTAAAGACATCTTTTATAGCTACCTCCACCCGCCACCCCCCACACACACATACACACTACACACAAACGTACACACAGATATAATCTATCCAGAGTATACATATGTACATGTGTGCATACACGTACACATGTGCATACACATGCACACACACAAATGCACATACATATACACACATATTAAACATACATATATACATCACACATACACTTTGTGACTGAAAAACTGGAGGCAGATATGCAAATGCGTCAATGTAGTATAAAGCAATGTATCTTCCATTCCGAAAACACTAAGTGCTGTATCATGAAGAAGTCTGTGACCCTTAGTTTTCTCAAGCTTGCAGGTTAGGAGAGAAGATAGGTAAGTAAATCAACAATTAGACAACAATGTAGCAGCTGCTGTTAGCTTTGTCGGGAATGGAGGCGGAAGCTTCAGATTCGGTTATCACGCCCATGTGACTGGAGTGTGACCATCTGCAGTGTCATGTTCCTGACACCCACCCTTTCTTCCCAGGATGTCCAGGTATAGGTCGCTGAGATAACCAGTTTCTCCAGGTCACGTCCCTGTGGAGCTGGGGTCGTGTCAGTGTGGGCAGCTTTGACCTCCACAGTTGCGGGACCTCCATTCTCATTCAGACTCTGCCCCCGGTATCCTGGGAAGCATCCCGCAGAGGGGCTGACGTGTGGGCTTACTCAGCCCCCACTGACTTCTGAGTCCTCTGCTACATGTCAGTCTTGGCGGATGTGCCTCGCCCTCCCACTGTTACAGCTGCTATGAGCGTGCATGGCCATCATCCATACACAAGCACTGCCCCCTGTCATGCCCCAAGCGGGTGGCATTGCTGTCTGCCAGCTTCTCCTTGATGCCAAAGCTGGTGATGTCCCATGTCCCTGTGCCAGCCACCAAGGGGAGCCTGCTAAAGGCGGGACTGATACAGCCATGAGTCCCGTGTCTACTTGAGCTTCATATTTCCCACAGTTCTACTTTCCCGTTGTCACTCTTCCCCGTTGCCACCACCTGGGGACCCCTGCTCTGCTGGGGCAGAATCTCTTTCCTTGACTTCAGTTCTGCACTTCCTTGCCTTGGTCTCAAAGCACTCGTGGCTGTCATGTCCCATCACTCAAAGAGGCTCTGTGTGAAACTAGTTCTAGAGCCTCTCACTTGTCCCTGGGACTCAGTCCTGCATGCTGGGTTTTGGCCTGGAGGAAGGAGCGAGGAGGAGAGAAGGGTCACCTTCACAGCTGAAGGCGCCTTGTGCCCCAAATCTGCCCGCCCCTTTGATCACCATGTCATTTTTCTTTAGTGTGTATGCCTGACCCTCTCCTCAGTGTGAACATTTTCTAGAAGATTCCTTCCTCTGCCACTCAAAAATACTCCCAGCAGATCTTTCCACAGCTCTCCAGCCACGCCCAGGGATGTGGAAATCCCTGTGGGTGCTGCTATTAAATCTGAGAGCTCTGTTAGTATGCCAGGCAGCGTTTCCTGGCATTCTTTGGGTTTCTTCAGCACTTTGTCCTTCACGTCTCAGTCCATATATTCTCATATACCCTCTAAAGAAGTGGCAGCTGAATAAGGAGGAGTCCCCAGAAACCAAGAACAATTTCAGATGCAGAAGCAACAACTTTTATTGGCCCAGGGGTGCCACATCCCATTCCCCACCCTCTTTGCTGCGTGGTTGTGAAACGCACTTCAGGGAGCCGTTCTCTTTCTGATTCTGCCCTGACGAGCTGTGCGATGCTGAGCTGGTTGAATCCCACTCACTTGATTTTCTCCTCTGTATGGTGAGGACCCACACAGCCAGTATCCTTCATGAGTATCCCACTCTCAAAACATGACCCCGCATCCTGCTTTCAACCACCCTTTCTTTCAAGGGAGGGCAGCCTTGTATGGTGCAGCTACCATGGGCACGGCATTCAAAAACCTGGTCCTGGGAAGAGGGCCTCGCATCCGACTGAGACTGAATGGTTGAGGGTCTCTCTAACATCCCTGAACTTCCATGCTTGTCACTTCAGTGACAACTTCTCTGGCTTTTCCAGGGCCTTTCTCTGTAATTAGTTCCAGGTAAGTAAGGTAATTGCTGAATAGTTGGATTCTGGATAAGTGAAAGGGTGTATATCTCCAAATTAAGCCGCTAAACAGATTGTCGCAAAAAAGCACAGTGTATTGGATGTTTATGTGTAGTCATTGTGCTCCTTTTCTATGCCTAGAGAATGATGGAATTGCTGAAGCAAAACCCCGATGAAAGCTATTCACAGTTTAGCAGTTACCATCATATGGAAATGTCAATTCCATCTACCAAAAGAATATTACAGGCATGTTCAATATAAAATGCAAATATAATAGCTTAGTGGGCTGGATGTGTCAGCTGTGTTTCACTTAAACCTATTACCTTGGCAGATTAAATACAGTTCCAGATCTTTTGCAAGGAGGATATTCTAATGAAGTTGCATCTTATATCAGCTTTTGTGGTTCATCAGTTCAATTGGCTATGAGTGGAATGAGGACAAAAATGGGTGAGGAATAAGAGTGAATGGGACACAGCTATGGGGAAATAGGAAGGCCTACCAGGCCTTCAGATACCGACTAAGAAATATTATTATTTGCTCAAAGATAAATATGAGCAATTTGTAGCAAACATTTCTCTCTTAGGTAATGAAATAGCTCAGGGTCGCTCAACCCCACCCGGCCTGCCTAAGCACTTCCTAATCTTGACGCCTGCTTGCATAACCCAACTCAGCTAAGGGTGGAGGCTGGGGACAGCCAGAGCTACGATACTGGCCCCACCTGGGTGCTTCTGCAGTCACTGGGGCTCACTGCTCCCTTGGCTGAGCTGCACAGTAGCAGACCCCACTCTCATGTGACCACACACTCCATTTGACCTCAGCTTCACCTTCAGGACTCACGTGCACACCGTGGCTTGTCTTGCCATTGCCCTGTCCTGCTGGATAGAACTCTTTGCTTGAATGTCACATAATGCATCACTCCAAGGCACCGCCCAGTTCCTGCAAGGGCCCTGGGACCACATCGTCCCACCTCCCATCCCACACCTCCTCACTGATGGGAAGGTTGCTGGTCCCTGGAACAATCCCCTTTCAGCCTGCGCTCTGCTCAGTAAGACAGGCTCGGTGCAGACTAAGCAGTTTGCCCAGCACATCTCTCCTGTCCTATCGCTGCATGATCAGTTCTAAGCTCTGGGCTTTCCAGACCCACGGCAAGTCCCCCGTGGGCTTTTCCTAGGGAGTGTTTTACAAATGACTACAGAGAACTGGAGAAATAATTGACCCCTTTTAAAAAGAACGTTCCTTCTATAGCTTCTATGATTCTTATTGCTTTGTCTTACATTGTTGTGCTGGGAGTAGTATCTGTCCTTGCTATTTATATTTACAGTAAAAAAAACATGGAGAAATCCTGTTCTGTGGTTCCTGAGCTAAAATATTCTAATTGACTGATGCTATTAGCACCAAGTTTTTCTGCCAAAGAAGGTAGTAACCCACAGCACAAGGGTTACCAGGCTATCGAGGAGGGGGAGGTGAATGTGGGGGATAGTTGATAGAAATGGAAGGGGGATCTAGAAAGGGAATCTGGACACACAGGACTTGACTGCTTGGATGTGAAATGGCTTCAGGGAGCTGGGTTGTCCTGAATCTGCCCTGACGAGCTATGCGGTGCTGAGCTGGTTGGACCCCACTCACCTGCTTTTCTCCTCTATACAATGAGGAAGTCAACCTAGAACAGGTCTGTCAACTCTAATCTTCTATGTTTCTGTGAATTTACATTACACAGAAGCCAGGGCAGCTAGCTAGTTAGCCATCTAGAAAATGACAACAAAGCAACAATTCCCAACTTCCATTTTCAGCCTTTTCTGCCAGATTTCAAGTCAGCATTTTATAAAAATTATCTCATTTAATCCTCACAGTCATTCCTGGAGGTCAGTGTCACGGTCCTCATTTCCCAGAAGAGGGACCAGTTCTCAGAGAGCTTACCCAATGTGTTCGATTCCCAGCATGAATAAATAACAGAGCCTAGATTCCACTCCCGCTGGCACAAGCTCCAAACTCACTTGGAGTGATGCATAGTAAGACCTTCCAGAGCCTCCTCTCATCACGCTCATAGGCTGACATCTTCCCGTGCTTCTCCTTCAATTACACTCTAAATTTCTGATTCACCCCCCTTTCCTCCTTGGGCTTGTGTGAAAAGAATAGCATGGTGGTTTAGAGTTCTGCACCCTTTCTTCGCCACCTGATGGGAATCAGAAAGAAAATAGCAAAAATGAATTTCTGAGCAGCCACTTGCAATATGAAATGTAAGTGAAGATATGACCCAAAGAGAGCAAGACTGAGCACAGAAGAATAACTTTTTAAGGCAATCGCGTCACATACTCTATCATATGGGCAAAGATGGCTAACAGGAGTCATCTGTAAGTGTGCTGAAGCCACCTCTGCGCCATAAACATTGCAGGGCTAGCAGTGGGAGCCTTCTCCCAGCTGTGATGGAGCCCAACCAATCACCCCACCTTTGCATCTCACTATAGCAAGGCAGTTTCGTTTCTTCGATAAAAGAGCACCACCTCACACCGAACAACCAAACAACTTGCAGTGAGTGGCTGATGTGAAGATGTGAAGATGCCTAAGCAAGTGAACGTGATCCTGTGCCAGGAAGTTTTGTACAAATTAAAGAAAGAACTTCAGAGTCAGAATTGTGCTGTGAACAAGGTCCTCAGAGTCTCTATTTGGAAATAAGCAAAAGTTCTATCATTTCACCAATGTACTCTAGCAGTGCAGTCAGTCCTCATTATTTGCAGATTCTATATTTGCAACTTCACCTACTCACACTGACATGTAACTTGCAGTGCTTTCATGACATGGACAAAGGGGCTAGCTAGAATTTTGAGTCATCCAACGTGCGCATTCTTAGCTGAGGTTGAATAAGACAGTGTTCTACCTTCTTGTTTCAACTCTCATCCTGTAAACACGTGTTTTCTTGCTTTTCACTGTCTATTTGGTGCCACGTTTTTCACATTTTGTGACTTTGGTTCACTGCTTAAAATGCGTCCCCGACATAGTGCTGAAGTGTTATCTAATGTCCTCAAGCTCAAGGACGCTGTGACATGCCTTATAGAGAAAACACATTCATGAGAGAAGCATCAATCAGGCATGACTGATAGCGCTACTGGCCGTGAGTTAAATGCTAATACATTAACAATATATATTAAATACAGTGCCTTTAAACAGAAACACACATAAAACTAGGTTTTGGTATTGATCACTTGACAAAAATGTTGTCACCAGAGGCTTGAAGGAACCTGGCCCTGTAATTCCCCTAGGAACAGTAGCTCCGTACTTGCTAATTCAGAGTCTGTGGTGGCTTTATAGGACATAGCTACCATGAAAAATGAGAACTAACTGCATTGGCAAATTTGGGAGTGTGCCATGATGTCTTGAGGTATTTCTTGGTCCTGCCAGGGAGCTACAGTACTCGTGATCTCATACCATGTTCTGCTTCGTGGAAGATAGGAACTTACAAAACTATCCTTGTTCTTTCTTCTCTGGTGGGCAGCTTTTCTCACCATTCCATTCAACCAGTATTAATTGAGTGATCCAGTCTCTCCTGCCACTGGGAGATATGAAAAACAAGCACTTAGCAGTCTCTGAGCTCAAGAGATTTCACCTTTGTTGGAAAGACCAGCCTTAAGGGGGCAGATGTAGCCAGGTCAAAAGGAAAGTGGCAACATCTTAGGCATGGCAGGGCGAACAACAAGCTCACCGAGGCATAACCTAAGGGAAAGAGGCTATTTTTCTAATGGTAACCTTGAACTGTTAATTTAGTGTTTCCTCCCAGGAACTCTGCAAAGGAAGTTCAGCTTTAGCCAGAGCTTCTAATTAACTCCAAAGTTTCTACCACATCAGCAAACACCTAAAGACCACCCCAGTGTTCATTTCTCACCTGACAGAAGTCAAAAAACTGATGTAAGTGAGAATTGCACCATAGGAAATCCTGTTTTCACGATGGGAAATGGTTGCTGTATTTCCCTTAGTTTGATTATTTGGGGAGCCTATAACCTTCCAGCTAAAAAAACAAAACAAAACAAAACAAAAAACAGTATTTCTGATACTCATCATAAAAATAGTAATATTAATTTCTTAAACATCCAGTATATACCAGGACCTGTGCTGGGTGCTGGGAATACAGGAATAAAAGGCATGGTCTCAGCCTGTAAGTGTCTCACGATGAAATTGGAGAACCTGATCATTGTAAAAGTGGGGTAAATGTCACAAGCGAGGGAGGTAAGGCTAGGGGGCCTATGGCAGCACATAACCCAAAGTGGGGGTTTAGGGGGTAGGTAATACTTCTTGCTGGAACAGAGTCTTGAAGGTGGAGGAGGAATTGACCAAATGAAGAAAGTAGAGTAGAGCATTCCAGGAGGCGGAAACACTGGCTGAAACCCTAGCCCAGAGGTCAGCAAACTTTTGAGACAGAAGAGCCGCCAGGGGTCAGCAAACTGCGGCTTGCGAGCTGCAGGCTCTGAAGTCAAATTGAAAATGAAAATAAAGCTATCATAGTTTCATTTATAAAATTGTTAAAGGATATGATTCACATAATGGTGATTACATAAAAATATATATTTATATGGCTCTTGAATAATTTTTAAATTGTTGTGAGGGACAGGATTGGCTCTTCCAGGGGTCGGCAAACTTTTGAGACAGAATGTACCCAAAGAGCCGTGTGTGGCTCGCGAGCCGCAGTTTGCCGACCCCTGGTCTAGAGGAATGAAAGACGACAGCGTGTTCTATGACCTAGAGCCTAGAGAGGGAAACGGAAGAGTTTCAAGGGAGAAGGCTGGGGGAAGGCAAGGCCCAGACCATGAGGAGCCTTTAAGGCCAAGTTGGGGAGATGCAGTCCACTGTAGAATTTCCCAGAAGTGAACAAAATAATCACATTTGCACTTTCTTTAGGTTCATTAGAACTCGCACAGAGAATACACTGGGGGTTGGGCCACCTGAGAGTGAAGGGAAGAACTGAGCTGTAGAAAAGTCACTGCGCAAATCAAACAAGAGAACAGTAGGGATGGAGGGAAAGAAAGAGACTAACAAGGAATTAGGAAAGGAGTTGAAAGAACTTGAAGAACAGCTGGCAGTGAGAGGAAGAGGGAGAAGGGGTGAGGAAGGAGGAGGAGCAGGTTTGCAGATGATGATGAGCTCAGTTTGGGGTGTGTTGAGTTGGGGGAGCCGTGGACCATCCTGAGGAGAGGTCGGCTTGCGGCCAGATACCCGAGGCTGACTTCAGGAGAGTGGTTTGGGTTGGAGATGATCTTCTGATAATCTGTTTACAGATGACCACTGAAGTCAAAGATTTACATTTACACAAAGCAAAATATGTACAGTTGAGGATAGAAACCCTCTTCGGGAGCACTCACATTTAAGGGATGAGAAAAGGAAGCTAAGTCTGAGATGAAGCCCGAGATGAAACAGCCATACATGAAGGAGAAAACCTAGCACAGCTACGGCAGAGAAGCGTTATCGGGAAGAAGGGAGTGGTCAGTGGAACCCAACCACACAGAGGACAGCACAATGTTTAATGGGTCATGACCTGGAGCAGTTTTAATGGGGAAAATGAAATGATAGCAGAGTGCTTTGTGCAGATGCAAAAGGGGGTGACGAAGTAAAGGGAGTGCAAATATAGAGCAGCCTGTGGGGAAATGTGATTTTCGAGGGAAGGAGGGAGATAGGAGCGGGGAATGGAAAGCTAGGGAGGGTTTCTGCCATGGCCATTTGGAACTTAGCAGTGGTTCTTAATTGCTGGCAGGATGCAGGGGACATTTTCAAATTGCACATGACTACCAATAGCACAGACGACAAGATGAAAACCTCGTAGTGAGGAAGTGAGATAGGGCAATGAGAGAGGATCAAGAATAGAGGAAGCCTTGGGTCAGGGGTTCTGAAAAGGATATTTTTTTATGAGAACCTATGGAAAATAATAAAATGGCATCAGATGAAGACTTAGAAGCCCCGTGAAGGCCTCTTACTAGCTTTCAACCTTAAGATAATTTCATCACCTCTCTAAGCCTGAGTGTCCTAATCTGTAAAATACGCTAAATAATATCTATCTTGCCTGGTGGTAGTGAGAATTAAACAGGATAATATGTGTGACGAGCACCTTGGAAATCGGAAAGCACTGTACAATCGTGTGAGAAGGGGGAACTTCTTGCTGCCCTTCACCGTTGGCTGAGTTGCCTTTTCCCGTCGAAGTTATTTCAGGGGCTATGGGAAAATGTTCTTCCGATCTACAGGCAGGATCTCTCTCTCCTGGGATGTCTATCTTTTTTTTCCCTACCCACTTGTGATGTAGAGTTCTGTGGATGAATAATAAGACACCTTTTTATTTTATTTTAAATGTTAAAATGGCACTAATCACTCATCGATGGAGATAGACATGAAAAATATGCAAACGCATTTCTTTCTAGGTATTTGATCTTCCCAGTTATGACCTTTGGAAAAACCTTTGTGGAGATCACTACCTTAGATAAAGATGACACTGACATTGCACCATGCCTGCTAAGATGCCAGTGACCAAAAGGCAAGCAGGCCATACAGACATCCATTTCCTTCCCCTCTTTATTGTTTTAAATTAGCACTTCCCTCTTGGTCCAACAAAACACACACTCCCATGATGTTTGCCATGCAGTTGCTAATATCTATATTTTAAAATTAGAACAAAGTAAGCTATTTCACAAAACGACGGGGCTTTAAAAAAATGTACAAAATAAACTAAAAACAAAAACACCTGTGTTCGTTATTTTAGACTGAAACAGAGATTGCAAACTGACATTCTGTGGGCCAAGGTTATCCTCACAAATTTGTTTTATTTGGCCCATAGATTGTTGAAAAAGAAAAAAGAAAAAGAAAGAAAAAAAGAAGGGGGAAAAGAAAACACTTTGAGCCCACATTTCAAAATTGATATATTTTATATTTAAACATACCAGCTTCTACCACCTTTTGGAACATTGGAAGATCAGGCAACGCAAGGCACAGCTTTTATTCCCCGGAATAAAAGTGAGTGGCTCTGTCTCCAATTCCGCCCAAGCCCCACTCTCCTCCCTCCTGCCTCCTTGGGCTGGTGCCCACAGGTCTCTGGAGATTACAAAGTGAATGACCCCCATTTTAAAGTCAAACAGTACAATACAATGGAAGACAAGTTTGTTTCTGAGGATAGAGGGGCTAAAAAAAAAAAAAAAAGGAAATGAATGTTCCCCAGCCAAATACTTGGGAGGAGGGCCTGATTCTTAGCTCTTAGAGAGCATTCTGTCCACTTTGGTATGGGGCTGACTCTACAGAAGTTGAGGTCAATTCTTTTCCTTTGTGTGCTTCTTTGTCTGATAGAGATTAAAATAAAGGCAACTACTTCCTTTGGGAGAAACCTAATGCATAATAGCGCCAAAAGAAAAATTTGTATGGCTTCAAAAGCTGAGGCAATTGGCCAAAAGATTCCAGAAGGCTCTTCCTACCCTCTTAAGGTCAAGAAACTCTGATAACCTATGACGGAATGGAAAGACATCTGGTAGACCACACTTCAGAATTAGGAAGATAAAGCTCATTCTAAGTTTTATTAACACAGACACACTGGCCATGGCATGTCTTTGCCACATAGAAGAAATTCCCAAGCAATGCATTCTTGGGCTCTCGTCAAGTGGTCTGTTGTCTGTGGAATTTCCTATTCTCCAGCCCCAGAGCAGAAAGCAACCCCCACCGCCCGGCGTTGGCCGTCATGAGGTTTAAAGAGGATCATTTGTTTTCATTACAGACCCTTGAAGCCCTTCCTTCCCTCCTCATTAATGAATTTCCAGTCTTTCATCAAAAAACAAAAACAAAAAAACAAACACAAAAAAGGACCTGACAGAGGACATGGTTAAGTGGCTGGCGTGCATGGCGATGCCGGCTTTAAAGAGAGGAGACGGCCATTTACTGATTGCAAGGAGGGGTTGACATCCTTGGTTAGTATGCTAATTTCGTCTCCTGCATTTAACATTCAGATCAGGTCTGTACAGGCCCTGCAGAGCGGCAGAGCCCAGGGATGGGTGGCTGTCTGCCTTGCAGCATTGAACATTCTGTGTGTGAATTACATAAATGCCCAGACATTCCATCTGCTCTGACTTCTATCTCTTTCCCTCCCTCTCGGAGAGACACACAGATACAGAGCCCCACATATGCAAGCACACACTCCACATAATGCCAACACACACACACACACACACACACACACACACACACTACAGACACAGGTATGCTGAAGAAATGCAATGTCAGGTGCCTGAGTCATTCACAACTGGCTTAATTCCTCCTCCTTTGGGTCTCCAAGGCACACATCTGCAAGATATATTTCTCCTGCTCAGGGAAACGTGCACTGTATCGGGGACTCCGAAATAAGGAAGCAAGATGGAGGGAGAGTAAAGCCTCAGTCAAAAGAAGGACATCTTATCTATTGACCTCCTCGTTCCAGAAAGTAAAAAAAAAAAAAAAGCCCCAACTCCATGTAAAAGAAAACCAAATAGCTCAGAACACCCAGAAAGAAGGAAGATCCAGCTCGTTTTATTTCTTGGAGTCCCCCACTTGGTTGTATGTGTTTGTATTAAAAGAGTCCTATTCATGGTTGGTTTTGGACTCAACAAGCCACAGCTGGTGACAACAGACGAGGAATCCCAAAACTAGCTCCCACATGGCGATCCGAATGGCACAGACAATCTCCTGGCACGTTTTGCCAGAAGCCCAGTCAACGGAAAACTGAATTTCCTCAACCTCCTTTTCCAGCATATTTTTGTAACATTGCAGCAGCTTCCTGGACACAAACAGAGAACCAGCAGCTCCTATTACCAGAAGGCACATGTAGGGGTTGCTTTTAATAGACTGAAGCAATTTTGAGCAAACAGGAGCTCCAATTAAAAGAAAAGGACAGACTGGTTTTTATTATTTTGTTTTGTTTTGTTTCTCAAAGTATGACATAACTGTGTAACCTGGCATGCCGTGGTCCCTTCCTCCGGACACACTGGTGGTCCCTGGTCCTGTCCCCTGGTGCCCACGCAATATTCCATATTCAGCTGAGGAACACCGGGCAATTCCTATCGGAGTCTCCCACAGGAGCGACGGGTGTTTTCTCGGGCTGCAGACTTGATTTGCCTCGATTTTTTTTTTTTTTTTGGCTCTGGTCCAAGATGTTTTCCTGTCATCATTTCACTGTCTTTTCCAGTAATCCCTTTTTTAAACATTGCCAACAATTAGTCGATTTATCTCCTCCACCACCCCCATCCCCCCCCCCACCCCCATCCATATCCACGCACACACTCCACTGAGCCCCATCACTGTCTTGTTTTTCCTTGAAGTATAAGAAATTACAGCTTCTCATTAGCTGGAGAGCACGTTTGGAACGGCTTTGTGTTTACTCACTTAGTAAGTGATGCTGGGCTTTTTAATTATTCTCCCTCCGCGTGCCATCAGAGAGCTGCAAGCTGTTCCAAGTCGAACCCAGCGACTGCGTACCCTCCGCAAGGCAGTTGGAAGCAACCGTGTTTCACCTCACTGCTGCTGCTTTCTTCCTTTCCTTGTCAGCGAGCCAAGGAATCCCCCCAAAGCTCTTACGTAGGAGATACCAAAACTGTGAGTCACTTCTCACTCCCAGAGCAGAGGGAGCCCACTGCATGGTGCACGGAACAGCAGACCCAAGATGGGGCTTCCCTCCAAGCCACCGAGATCCCTGGAGCCGGATGGCCAGCCGTCGCCTCGTTTTTCTTGCTGTTGCTCCCTCTTTCTCTTCCACCCTTGTCCATCCCTTCGTTTTCCAGCGCTTTCCTCTTTTTCTCTTCCTTTCTGTGTTGCCGACAGCCTCAGACCCAGCAAGAGCTGGGTCCCACTCGCCTTCTGTTATTTTTTTTTTTCTCCCCTGCAGCCGGCTTTGGCTGCAACCCCTGCGAGCTGGATCACCAAAGACACACGACTCACTCACAATGAATAATCAATACAGATATTGATCTGTGGAAAATGTTTGTAAATTCCTGAAAGGGAATCAGGAGCAGAGGGCAGGGAGGCTCGTGGGGGACGACGCTGAAGGGCTGGCGGCGGGCGGAAGCAGAACTTCATCTGGATCCCAAGTCTTGCTGGCTCCGAGGTGACGGTACCGGAATGCGTGCGAGCGAGGGTGTGCGCGTGGGAGCGCGCGTGTGACGAGGGCGTTCTGTCTTCTCCTTTCTCTACAGCTGCTCTCCCCGAAGAATCAAGAGCCAAATGGTCGGGAGCCCCCGTCAGTGCCATGCCTTGGCTGCGGGCCAGCACTGTTTTGTTTTCATTATCACACGCTACTTGGCAATTTGCATAAATACAGGGTTATTTTTTATCGTGTCGCCCAAAAGATAGAAAGAAAGAAAGAAAAAAAAAATTAACAAGTCTTTGTTGTGTACAAGAGGGGCTTGCTGCCTACTCTTCGTGGCTAAGGATTTAGCTTCTGTAGAGGGCTCCAGAAGAAAGACGGGCAAAGAAGTGGCGATCACAGAGAGAAAAGCACACAGGACAGACAAAAAGGGAGAGGTAAGGATAGCTGCAGGGCACTCAGCTTGGTGGAACCAAGTATTAGGGATGCACTTGCCTAAGGAAGTGATAGGTCCTAAGCCAAGCAGAGAAGGGGAAAGACCACCGAAGTCTAACCTGGGGCCCTGAGTATACACGTTTCCCTCGTTGGGCTGGTGTGAATGAACTGTTTACCCTCGGTGGAAAAGGCACGCAGGACATTGAACACAAACTTGCTTTCCCTGCCCTCATCCAAAGCCTAGAAAGCATGAGAGCAGATAGGGCGTTCCCTCTCAGCTGCTACCTGCAGATGGGTTTTCAGCCGGCGAGAGATTTCACACCTTGGCCTTTCTTCTGCACTTTCCCTACAGCTAGCTCCGCTGAGTCTCCTGAATTGCTCTTGTCCTAGTAGTGAATGGAATTTGCACCCTCGCCTTGGCTTTTCCACCTTCAGGAAAGTGGGCACAAGCGTGTCCTAAGTTAAATGACAAGCTGTGGGTGGCTTTCTCCCACCTGCTCCAAGCCCTGGCCGGGGAGATGAGGCCCCCTGAAGTTATGCCCGCAAGGGGACGGCAACAGGCTCACGTGTCTAGGATATGGCACCTCATTTCCAAAAAAGCTTCAAACTCTCGCAGGCCATTCGATGGTCCCCCTCCCTTTGATTGCCTGGCCTTTTGTCTCTCCCACTCATTCTGTTTTTGTGATTCGGTAGTAGAGTCTCTTTGGGATCACGCTACTCTTTTCTCCCATTGCTCTGTCTGTCTCCTCCTGGCCTGGCGACAGAAGGAATAGAATGCGTCACCTTTGAGATAACCATCTAGAGTAAGACCTCTGCGTGAGGACTCAATTCCAGCACCCCATGTCTTGAAAGGAGCTTTCCGATTTATCAGCCGCCAGCAGCAGCAGCAGCAGCAGCAGCACCAGGAGGAGGAACATGGATTTTTTATTCCCTTTCTGGCTTCTGATTAGCTCCAGCAATCCAGTTAGCAGAGAGGAATTTGTATCACACGGGCTGAGGTGCCCCAACTCATCACAGCAACTTAAGCCCACTCATAAATTCTGCCACTACTACCATCTTCCCATGACATGGATTAATTACAGCACCAGGCCTTCCCGAGGAGGTCCACCGGTGAAGGAATATGTGAATATCAGAATTAAAGAAGAGGCAAAAAGGGATGACTTGTGTGTATCACTAAGGATGCATGAAGGCTGCCCTGTGCGTCCCCCACTCTGCATTTCACATTCTTCTAAATAGTTTGTGTCAAAGAGGCTGCGTGGGCCAGAGTTGAGCATCCTGGAGGATTCAGAAGTGGCTGAACAACGGCACACCACCCATGTATTTTCTTCCTATCATGAAGACGTTATCAAACTTCAGGCTCTTAGAGACCGACTAATTTCCGGTCTCTGGTATACACCTCCCCCAAAATAGTTAAACTGTTTAAAATAGCTCCATGAAGAGAAATGTCATTATCTTCATTGGCATTCCATTCCATTTGGGTACAATCATGATATTGTTGTACCCTTTCGTCTATCTACAATTTGATTCCAAATTTATTCTTGCGTACATCAATCTCCAGCATCTATCTATCCATTCATCTAGCTATATGCATTTAAATATCAACTATTTATTCTGCTTCCCAGTCATCTATTCACCCATGTGCGTCTGGCTATCCATTTTCTAACCATGTATTGATCTATGAATATCTTTCTATTATCTGTCATCTACTTGTCTATCCATTTGTGTCTCTATTAATTCATTCATCTGTCTTATTCATCTATCTGTTTTTCTATCTATTCATTAATCTATTCATGTATCTATCCATTCAATCATCTATCCTTTGCTTATCAGCTACCTTTTTAATTTGTGCCTTTTGTTAGCTATGGTCTTAACGGACTCCCCAATTCACATTCTCAATCATTTTTTAAGGTAAATAATGCCCAATTTCCAAATGAAGTCTATAAATGCTATATACTTGATTATCTTTTCTCTGGTTTAAGAGTCTTGTGAACTAAAGAAGTCAGTCAAATCACATGATTTTCAATGAGTTAAAAAACTACAAGGAAAATATTTTATCCTGGATTCCTGGAGCATTTCCCTTGCAAATAAAAGGATGCATTTCTACTCCCTTTTAAACCATGGCTTTAAGAGAGGAATTTCAGATAGCGTCTACACGTAAATCTCATTCAGGCTCTTAAGTCTAGCCCTGAGAGATCTTTATACAAGTGATCCAATTCAAACAGAGCTAACTCGAGATTACTTTTATCATAAAGCAAAACAGATATTAAGCCCTAACATGGTAATGAGGTTATATATGTTTGAATTTATGCTTTATCCAGGCTGAGGTCAAGTAGCAATTTGGGAGCTAAAAAGTGTTTTGTTTACTTTTTTTCTCTTTACTGTTATCTGGAATATATTAAAGTCTGGGCCCAAACTTGAGATCCAGCACCTCCATAGAGTGACCCCTAGCTTGTTAGCTCCAAAGAAATGGGCCTAATGAAGTATTATTGGGTTGGGGAGAAATGTTAGTGCATGAATCCCACTTCTGATTGGGACAGAAACTAGTTTGTTACTGTGAGTGAGGACCTGGGAGTTTGGCTGGGTTTTCTCTATATTTTCAGGGAATTGCTTCCCAAACAGTGGCCCAGGTCAGAAGCCTAATCGAGCAGCTGGTCTTGTCTCTCACATCACTAGCCACCTCTAGCACTCTGTTAGTTTGTAGGCAGTATTACCAGTTCAAGATCCAAGTTGTGAAAAATAAATAAGTGTATTGATGATGGTAAAGCCCATAAAAACCTCATCAGTTCTAAAGCTGAAATCCCCGAAGAGCAGGGAAGTACCCAAGCCATGTGTCCTCCAAACAAATAAGGGAGATGGAAACCACCTCGTTCCTCGTCTCATTTTATTTCCATTCGTTCTGTCACCATAGTTCTCTGGATTCGGCTGTGATCAGAAGTGAGATTAGGGCCGGACAAGTGGCGCATTGGT